>NC_134695.1:76210973-76293888 GCF_050947455.1 Rhinoderma darwinii
GGTTTTCTTTGCGTTAAGGGCGTCGCTTCTATTACATTTCTTTATTTCTCATATTTCAATCCCACAAATGTTAATAGAACCAATTCCCTTAAAGCAATTCAGGAACCACAGAAAAAGCTTTTACAGGGAGGGAAACGCTTCTCATGAGGTCAGTAAGTGCCGGACCGTCTCCCACCCTGTGAAGAATTGCCCATAATTCACACTGATAATTACTCGTAGTAGAAGCCGCGCAAAATAAACTAGAACAGAGACATAAAAAGTCCGAAACTTCCCCCACGTCCCCTATACAAAGCTGCCACCTAGTGGTCACGTGTGTGTACTACATGGAAGACTCATTAGAAGCTGCTGGGATGTTGGGGCCGCTCTCTCACTACATCTGCAGCTATAGTTGTGGAACCTTAAATGAATACATATATTTCTTCACAATCCCCTTCTTTATTACATCCAACCTTTCCTCCGCCATGACAGCGAGGGGACGCCAGGCTTTCCTCTGGGTTTTATAACGTGAGAATAGTGCCCCCCCCCTCACAAGATTCCCCCCAAACTTATTCAAAACTTCTGTTTCACATGAGCCGCAAGCCATTCTGATTGGCCGAGGGGGCTCAGTGATGGCGGCAGGTACAGGTGGTGCATAGAACATGCCCGGGTTCAGCCCTTCAGTCGGTTATGGAGGGGGGGGGGCACCCGCTATGTCACCACTATTAGGGCCTCATGTTCTGTACCCACATGTGGTGTAGATATTGGGGGTGTAGAGGAAGCAGTCCTACCCCGGCCCTGGTACTCGTGGGGTAAAAGACCCCTCTGCCACATCAGAAGACACTGGTACTAGAAATAATACATGGCAGGTGGGGGCTCGGTTCCGGATTTTGCATTCCAGTTACACCTCTGCCCACACATTTCCCGATATTTATAGGGGCAGCACGGAAAGTGTCGTAACGGAGCGGCAGTGATGACATTTATGTATCGATGATAATTGGAGAATATGTCAAATAGAAGGACAGAAATAAAGTGAAATAAGCGGATGGATGTGCGCAGATGAGCGCTGCGTGTCCCAGCGCGGGGGGTTATGTAACCGCGCGCCCTTCCCTCTTCTGAATCACTGATCCATGATTGGTTTATGCCGCGTATAATTCAGTAAATCTGCTCCGGAAATTTGGATCTTTTTTAAGGACATTTCTAAAAATGGAAAATGAAATAAACAATTGACAATCCAGCAATGTAAACGGAAGACGCCGGCGCTGACGTAGTCAATATATATCCAGGAGACAATTGCCGGTAGATGCTCAGGACAATGGCGGCCAATCAGGGACAGTCTCATGTTCTGCATTAAGGACATAGAAGAAAACTATCATATCCAATGGATTTCCTCCACTCAGTGCGGAGAGCAAGAAGTCCAGCGACCAGCATGACCCGCGGGTGCCCACATCATCTGTCAGTGGTCATGTGATCTGCTGACCACATTTAGAGGGGTTTTCCAGTTTCGTGTTTAGCTTAATCCTTGTACGATAACACGTGCTGCAACATCTGCGCTTTGTGGCAGATTTATCAATGTGGTGGCGCCTCGATTACGGACAGAGACGCGCCAGATTAACAACCCATTTTAAAATCACTAAATTTATTAAATGTTGGCTGCAAATTTGCGACAATCTTACCATGTCGCGTTGCATACCTAAAATACGGCTGTGGATTTGTTGAGTCATGAAATGCGCCAATTACTGGTCTATAGTTTATCATGGAATAGGATGTGAAGACGGGAAAGGAGTCTAATATTCGCCAAATCTATGAAACAGCGTGCGCGTCATTGAAAAGAATTGGCGCATCTTCAGCCTAGCTTTTAGCTTCAAGAAAACTGCCCCTTTGTGTTTCAGTGCCTCACCACCTCTACTTGCTGTCAGCGAATCAGAACACCCAGTAGATGAAAACCCGTCCTGAGCGGATACTTCACAGCTAAAGGTTTGTTACAATTGTATCAAGTAAAGACAATATCCTGTGAGCTAAACTGCACTGACACATTGTAGCAAATCATCAGGACAAGAGAGAGATTTGTGCTGCTGATGTCTTTAGAGCATATTTAGGAGGGATGCCTTGACTGATACATTGTAACAAAGCCTCAGTTGTAAGAAGTATTAGGTCAGAACAGGTTTTCAGCCTGGGCATGTGAACAAGAAGGTTTCTGTTCACTGACAGCAAGTAGACATCTTCAAAATGATAAGAAATGAAAAGACAAAGTCGATTAGAAAGTTGCAGAACTTTTCATTTTTCAATAATTAAGACTGGACGACGCTTTATAAACTTTGTAAGTCACATCCATGAAACGTGTAGAGACGGTCACCCCGGAGGACGGCGCGGCCTGTGGTCAGCCACAGTGTTTAAGCGGAGTTGAAGAATTAGATTGTAAGCTCCTCTGGTGCAGAGACGTACATGTATGACTATGCCGGAGGCAGCGGACACATCGCACGTTAGATCTGCCACATTTCACAGATCTAGACCTCACACTTTTCTCTTGCTGTATATTTTACGCTTTATAAAGTTCGACGTTTTATCAGCTTTTCGCATTATATTTGGCACTTTTACCAGATGTGTTAATTGTAACAATTCGTGGCTTAAAACTTGCGCTTGATTTATTGAGGATGTTAGATTTGTGGTGCGCAGACAACGCGCAGCGACGTGGAGGTCCAGGCGGCCGAGACATCGTGAACGCTTCATTAGGACGATGCACTGAACTCATCCACTTATTCTCTGAGACAATCAAAATGTTCTGCCTGTACAAGAGTCTGAGATGAGTCACAGACAAAGCCTTCACTGTACATTACTGTGAGCACGCCGGCCCGGAACAGGACGCAACGCACTGGATGTTACTAATATGACGGGAAATCTGAGGAGAAGACGTCAACTCTGCACCATAATAAGAGGAAGAAGCTAATCCAAAGAGATGCTCAAAGAACCATAGAAAACCAGGCGCGTGATAATGGAGATGTCCTACTAAGATCGTGCTCGCAGGGGTATTGTCCTCCCGAGACGGTGCTCGCAGGGGTATTGTCCTCCCGAGACGGTGCTCGCAGGGGTATTGTCCTCCCGAGACGGTGCTCGCAGGGGTATTGTCCTCCCGAGACGGTGCTCGCAGGGGTATTGTCCTCCCGAGACGGTGCTCGCAGGGGTATTGTCCTCCCGAGATGGTGCTCGCAGGGGTATTGTCCTCCCGAGATGGTGCTCGCAGGGGTATTGTCCTCCCGAGATAGTGCTCACAGGGGTATTGTCCTCCCGAGATGGTGCTCGCAGGGGTATTGTCCTCCCGAGATAGTGCTCACAGGGACTCTAATCTCCTATATGTTTCTGTCACTTTGACATCAATAATGGTGTCTCGGGGTTCAAGAGTTTGAAAGGGGTTGGATACAGTCCTAGAACACCTCAGAGTCAGACACGACTTTTCAGGGCAATCGGAGCACTTTCGACCGAATCTGACGACCGGTAAAACGAATTTCGGGAAACTTGCTCATATTTATCCATCACCAATAATGTAACTTGACCTTTTTTTTTTAATTGTGTTATTTAAGCAACAATACAAACGTTCTGTACATATCACACACTTTACAGTGGTTTCCGTAAGATGTAGGTGTGAACACACACACACACACACACACACGACTCGTCAGAGGAATAATAAATGGCGGTTCCCATGTACATGGACCTGCCCCGGCCGCTATTATCTTAGTTTATAAAAGCAGGCGATGCTGTAGCTGGCGGCCCCCGGCGCACTCTTTCAGTGATTTCGGCCGCCGCATTAGATGCTTTCCTAGTGGACAGGGCGCCTCCAGTGGCAGGATTAGTAGACCACAGACTCAACTGTTCCACAAACCTAGGTCCCCCTTTCCCAACACAACCCTGCCACGCAGTCTCTATAGTCAACACCAACTTTGTCTGCTAGCATTGACAGCTGGGCTGGATGTATGTAGGGCTGTGTCCCTACATACTGACAGTCTCCAGAAATGGCTGACAGTATCACACTGTGTAGGGACACGTTCTCCTGACAATAGGAAAGGTAACACACATTTGTCTATTAGTCCTGGGCTACACAGGCTTTTTGCGGAATACAAGGCTTTCCTAAAACAGACATGACAGGAGAGATGACATATTCGCTATAAAACCAGTGACTCGCAGGTGACGTCTTCTCTGATTGTAGACGTTCTCCTTCATTTTCTTCTTCCTCCAGCCCAGACCACCATGGCGACTTCTCCTGACCACTACACAGTTTCCCGCTCAAACATCTTAGACTCTTCACTTCTGCAGCCATTAGTGAACTCTATAGAAACACAAATAATGTCACATCCAGGACCAGATCCCAAAATTCAAACCACAGACCAGACCCCCTAAACTAATGCCGACCCCAGACCAGATCCCCTGAATAATTACAGATCCCAGACCAGACCCTGAGAAATCTTATGGAGAATGAAAGTTACAATCTGATGGGCTCCTCAACTTTTGCTTTGCTCTAGTTCAGATGAATCCCCCATGACCATCGGATCACAATGTGTAAAGGTCTGCACAGATAAGTTTTACGTAAGTTTGTAAAATTAAAAATCTATTTTTATCACTCAAAAATAACAAAGAATTCATATATTGCTAATATCCATAAAATCATTGTATCTACAGTGTAGCATTATACACTATATACATCAGCTATCCGACAGCGCCACCTGGTGGAGAAGAGGAGAAACACAGTCCTATGCTCTATCGATTATAGATTAATAGATGCAGGAAGAAAGTCTGAGGACAGACAGCGAGGATCAGACATGAGAGCAGAGGACCTGTCCATATATACACACACACACATATATATATATATATATATATATATATATATGTAACAACAATAAATCAAAACACTACCCAGGACAAACCAGCACTCATCTGGGTAAGAAAATAATGGATATATAAATAATGAATATATCCATAAATGTAATATAAAATAAGTTTAATACATAGAAAAAAGGGGGGAAGGGAGGGAAAAGGAATTACAAACAATTCCCACAATAGCATATACAATAATGCAAAACAATTTAAAAACTACCTGGCCGGGAGGAATAATGAGTATATATAAATATAAGCATCAATATGCTCAAGAAAATACAAAAGAGTATCAACTTTTTGAATTATTGTTCTTTGGTTTAGTTACTAGGACGGCACCGTGTGGCTCCCCAAGCACAATTTTCTGGGATTTTGGATATTTCCCTTTAATTATATATATATACACACACACACACACACACACACACACACACACACAGAATAATACAGATACTGAGAATTACACCCAGTATACAGGACAGGAGAAGTGGTACTGTGCAGTGTCCATATATACAGAATAATACAGATACTGAGAATTACACCCAGTATACAGGACAGGAGAAGTAGTACTGTGCAGTGTATATATATATATATATATACAGAATAATACAGATACTGAGAATTACACCCAGTATACAGGACAGGAGAAGTGGTACTGTGCAGTGTCTATATATACAGAATAATACAGATACTGAGAATTGCACCCAGTATACAGGACAGGAGAAGTGGTACTGTGCAGTGTATATATACAGAATAATACAGATACTGAGAATTACACCCAGTATACAGGACAGGAGAAGTGGTGCTGTGCAGTGTCTATATATACAGAATAATACAGATACTGAGAATTACACCCAGTATACAGGACAGGAGAAGTGGTACTGTGCAGTGTATATATATACAGAATAATACAGATACTGAGAATTACACCCAGTATACAGGACAGGAGAAGTGGTACTGTGCAGTGTATATATACACACAGAATAATACAGATACTGAGAATTACACCCAGTATACAGGACAGGAGAAGTGGTACTGTGCAGTGTCCATATATACAGAATAATACAGATACTGAGAATTACACCCAGTATACAGGACAGGAGAAGTGGTACTGTGCAGTGTATATACAGAATAATACAGATACTGAGAATTACACCCAGTATACAGGACAGGAGAAGTGGTACTGTGCAGTGTCCATATATACAGAATAATACAGATACTGAGAATTACACCCAGTATACAGGACAGGAGAAGTGATACTGTGCAGTGTCCATATATACAGAATAATACAGATACTGAGAATTACACCCAGTATACAGGAGAAGTGGTACTGTGCAGTGTATATATATATACAGAATAATACAGATACTGAGAATTACACCCAGTATACAGGACAGGAGAAGTGGTACTGTGCAGTGTATATATATATATACACACAGAATAATACAGATACTGAGAATTACACCCAGTATACAGGACAGGAGGAGTGGTACTGTGCAGTGTATATATACAGAATAATACAGATACTGAGAATTACACCCAGTATACAGGACAGGAGAAGTGGTACTGTGCAGTGTATATATACAGAATAATACAGATACTGAGAATTACACCCAGTATACAGGACAGGAGAAGTGGTACTGTGCAGTGTATATATATACACAGAATAATACAGACACTGAGAATTACACCCAGTATACAGGACAGCAGAAGTGGTACTGTGCAGTGTCCATATATACAGAATAATACAGATAATGAGAATTACACCCAGTATACAGGACAGGAGAAGTGGTACTGTGCAGTGTATATATACAGAATAATACAGACACTGAGAATTACACCCAGTATACAGGACAGGAGGAGTGGTACTGTGCAGTGTCCATATATACAGAATAATACAGATACTGAGAATTACATCCAGTATACAGGACAGGAGGAGCGGGTGTGTGCTGTCTGTGTGTTGGAGGAAGCTCTTTCCGGGTGTCGGCTCTTTCCTCTCCAGGGAGAGAGTTTGCTGCTTGGGATGAGAGGAAGTTCTTCCCAGCCAAGTGCTTCTCAGCCTCCTGTTACCCGGTCTAGGCCGGCGGGTAGCGGGAGCGTTCAGCAACCGGCCGAAGTTGTGGGGGTGAGAAGATCTAGTCGGGGTCACAGCGATGTGGCCCCGATCCTGCCCCCGCCTGAAACCAGGACAGAAAGCCAGGAAAGCCGCAAGGTTCCTGGTGTTGCAGCCGGCAGGATCGCTCCTGGAGATGTGCAGCAGAGCACCCATGATGGTGTGGAGGCAGATTGGGGTGAACTACATGCCACGGAGTCAACAACCACCTTTAGCTCCCGTGTTGCGGAGTGCCTCCGTGGGTATGAGGACGTCGGGAAGGCCATTCGGAAGCTCCAGGAGGAGCTGAAAGCAGCCCGGGTTCGGTCGCACGCCACTTCTGGAGCAAAGAGGTTGGTAGTAATGGCGACTATCAGGGATCTCAAATCTGAGGTGGATGCCCTGAAAGAAAAACGGAGATTTTGGAGAATAGTGGACCTTTCAAGGAGAAACTCCTTAATGATGATCGGTTCCGGGCAATGAAGGGTGTCTGTGACCCTGGAAAGCAGACGGATGATGAGGGTGAGGAGGAGGAAATGTGTCCGGGTGCGTCTGGTCAGCGGAGTACGTGCAGCGAGCTGCCTGCAGAGCAAGTGGCTTTACCCATGGACTCCAGCTCAGCCGGTGAGGGGGACACCTGTGACCAGGCCATCAGCAGCAGCAATTCAGGTGGGAGGCTGATGGCGGAAATACGGCAGCTCCAGTCTCCGGTGAGCTTGCAGCATTTTTCTTTTGGCGCGGACTTGGGTCCAGAGGAGAATGTTAATGCCAAGCGCGCAGCAAAGCGCAAAGCCCGGCGGCGACTAAAATCCAGAAAGGCTGGAAAAATCGTGGAGGAGGTCAGTTTTAAGTTTGTTCCCCACCCAGTGCTACCCCAGCTGGCCGCAGGGTCAGCTCGCTGCACAAGCCCCGTGATCCAGCCTAGCCCGGGCCCTGAAGTGGGTCCGGTGCAGGAAAGCGGGGAGATCAATGATGGCGTGATAATGGAGGCTGATGTCCCTGCTTGTCGTAGTAGCGGTGGCGTTTTTGGTGGCGTTTTTAAGGCGTCAATAGCGCCAGATAATGTTGGTGGCCCAGCGTTGGGTGCAGAACAAAGCTCTGGTGCTCTGGTTTCCTCCTCAGTAATGGGGGGCGGCTCGACACCAGAGCTGGCAGCGAATATTCCAGTGTCCCTGGAACCCGTTGGTGCTACTGAGCGGCGGCAGCATGAAGGGGCTGCTGGGACTGACTGCACGGTTGAATGTCCCCTCAAGCTTGCGGTCATTGGGTCCGGTGGCGCAGTCACTAGTATTCCTTTGGTGGCTGCGTCACATGAATCCCCAGCCCGGGAGCCAGCTTTGCCAGGGGTGAGGGCGAGTCTGGGCATTGCTGGCTCTAAGAAGGAAGGATTGTCCCAAATAAAGAAATGTCACGCCAATGAGGTGGAGGGGAAACCTGATGACACCGAGGCGATAACATCCGGCCCAGAAACACTTTTTACTGCTGGTCCAGAGGGTGAGGGTATGAATGGTGCCGGTACAAGTGCTGGTAATAATGGTGAGGGTATGAATGGTGCCGGTACAAGTGCTGCTAATAATGGTGAGGGTATGAATGGTGCAGGTACAAGTGCTGTTAATAATGGTGAGGGTATGAATGGTGCCGGTACAAGTGCTGCTAATAATGGTGAGGGTATGAATGGTGCCGGTACAAGTGCTGTTAATAATGGTGAGGGTATGAATGGTGCAGGTACAAGTGCTATTAATAATGGTGAGGGTATGAATGGTGCAGGTACGATAATAATGGTGAGGGTATGAATGGTGCAGGTACAAGTGCTGTTAATAATGGTGAGGGTATGAATGGTGCAGGTACGAGTGCTATTAATAATGGTGGGGGTATGAATGGTGCAGGTACGAGTGCTATTAATAATGGTGAGGGTATGAATGGTGCAGGTACGAGTGCTATTAATAATGGTGGGGGTATGAATGGTGCCGGTACAAGTGCTGTTAATAATGGTGAGGGTATGAATGGTGCCGGTACGTGTGCTGTTAATAATGGTGAGGGTATGAATGGTGCCGCTACAAGTGCTGTTAATAATGGTGAGGGTATGAATGGTGCCGGTACGAGTGCTGTTAATAATGGTGAGGGTATGACTGGTGCCGGTACAAGTGCTGTTAATAATGGTGAGGGTATGAATGGTGCCGGTACAAGTGCTATTAATAATGGTGAGGGTATGAATGGTGCAGGTACGAGTGATATTGATAATGGTCCCTCTCCTGTGCCTGGGGCCGGGGTGAGTGGTGGGAATGTTACTGCCAGGGGTATGAGGTCTAGTGAGGCCGGTCCATCTGCCCCCCCAGGGGTGACTACTCGCAGTTATGCCAGTGTCACTGCTGGGGCCTCCTCCTCATCTTCGGGCTCTGGGGATGGTATTTTACAGCGGCGCCTCCTGGAGGCCCTTAAAAAGGGTGAGAGAACAATAATGGTAGAGGGCCGAGCGGTTGATCTGTCCTTCTGGATAGACAGGCATTGCCTCACAGCTTTCCGAGAAGAAAGGGAAGGGGAAACTGTGTGGACCCTTCCGACAGCCGGGCCTGGGGGGGCTCGTAGGAATGTTGTTCGTCTTCGCTGGAGAGGCAATGATATGTGCCCACCTAGGGCAAAAGAAGTTGAGCTTCTCTTGATGATGAATTTCAGGGCGATCGACATCTTTGCCCTGATACATCCCTATGGCACCCCAGTATTTGACATCAGCTTTGTTCGGCCGGAGGGCCTGGAGCTCTTTTGGTCAAATTATGAGCTGGTGAAGAATGAGCCCGGCTGGCGAGACTTCGCTGTACAAGCGTTGTCTCGTCAGAGCGAAATCAAGAAGGTGACCGTCCTAACTTGCAATGAGTGTTTTTCTTGTATGGACATTATGACCTGGCTCAGCAGGTACGGGGAGGTAACGGAGGTCCCCAAAAAAAACAGGGATGAATTTGGCATCTGGTCAGGGGCCTGGACCTTTCTTGTTAAATTAAAGCGTTCAGGAAGTTCTGTCACCCACATCCCTTCCTCAGCCTTTTTAGGAAGGGACCGAATCCTGGCCTTTTACCAGGGGCAGCCGAAGCTCTGCCACAGGTGTGGTGACCCCACGCACTTCAGTGCCCACTGCAGAGTGCAGAAGTGTGCGTTGTGCGGGGGGATAGGTCATCTTGCTGCATCCTGTGGGGATATTCGGTGTCACCTGTGTGGGGATCTAGGTCACCCATTCAGTCGCTGCCCTCGTTCCTTTGCCAACGCCATGGCGGGCCCAGCGGGAGAAAGCCGAGAGGTTGCTCCTGCCGTGGTTGGCACTGGTGGAGGTGAAGGGGCTGAGAGGCCAGGTAAGAAAGGCAAGTCACCCTCCAAGTTAAGGCGATTGGAGAACCGTCGAAGGAGTAGGGAGCCCCTGGCAACTGGGGTAAACCTTGGCCCTGCTCCAGGGGCGAGTGTCATTGCTACTGAGGCCCTGGGGGAACAGGACTTGAATGAAGAGGTCAGGAGGTTGGAGAGGGAGGAGGAAGCCGCTTCTTCATGTTCCTCGCTATATGAAAGTATGGATGAGGACAGTAGACGGTGGCTAGATGAAAAGCGCAAGCAGGGTGCTAAAAAGAAAAAAAAGGGAGATAAGAAATCTTCTCCTCCCCTGGTCCAGGTGCCTAAGGAAAGCCCAACCGACTCACCTCTTGTTGTTCTCTCAAACCGCTTTCAAACCCTCAAGGACATCTCCTCTTCAGATGAGGAGGGTGGGGGTGAGGATGTGGCGAAGGTGACGAGGGGGTCTGTGGGGGGCGTCCAGCTTCTTGCCTCAGGGCATGCGGAACCCTCAGGGAGAAGTGCTGTCCCGGAGCCTGGAGGTGAGGTTGATAGTGGTGCTGGTGAGGAGGTGGAGGAAGGGAAGGATATGGACACATCAGCATCCCTCAAAAGGGCCCTCGGCTCTTCATCAGACAGTGATAAAAACCAGGGGAAGGGCAAGGGGAAGGGGAAAAAGGTCATCTAATGCAATCACCCAGGATGGCGGCACCCACCCCGTTGACGCTGGCATCTATTAATGTCGCCAGCATTAAATCTGACAAGGCTAGATTTGCGGCCTTTGATTTTCTCGGCCGAATTGAGGCCGACATTTTATTTTTGCAAGAGACCAGGCTGACAGACTTGGCAGCCATACATAAAGCGAAAAAGGAGTGGAGGCGTGGACCATCTTATTGGTCTCTTGCGGCCGAGCCGGGTAGCGGGGTGGCGGTTCTTTTCACCGCATCGGTAGAATGCAGACGGGTTATTGAATTAGAAATGGGGAGGTGCCTGATCTTGGATGTCCTTATGAAGGGACAGGAGCTCAGGCTCATTAACATCTATGGTCCCCAAACCAGCTGGGACCGGAAAAGTCTCTTTATGAGGATCAAGCCCTATCTTTTTACGAGTCGGCAGGTGGTCTTTGGAGGGGACTTCAATGCTGCCACGAGGTCCCAAGATAGGGGAGGTTCCAGAGACAGGCTGACTTATGACTGTGTGGCCCTAAATAGGATAGCTAGTGAGGCTCGCCTGGTGGATGTCCACATCCGGCACACCCCAGGCCACGCGGGATTCACCTTTTATCGAGGTAGTTGTAGGTCTAGAATAGATAGGTTTTATTTAAAGGAGGATGCCATCTCTTCGGCAGTGTCCGTCGTTGAGGTGGAGTTCTCCGACCACTGTTTAATTTTATTTTCTCTGAATGTTGCAGAGACCCCCCGGATGGGAAGAGGCTTTTGGAGGCTCAATTCGTCTCTCTTGGAAGAAGCGGAGATAAGACGGTCCTTTGAGGATTTCTTTCAGAGCCAGGTACCATTACTGGATCTTTGTAGCAGTAAGTCGGAGTGGTGGGAGATGTTCAAAAAAAGGGTGGCGAGTTTCTTCCGCCAGCTCTCGAGCCTCAGGAGCCTGGACAGGTATCGCCTGTATCAGGGCCTGAGGAGGAAACTCGAGCATCTTGTCTCGACTGGAGGTGACCGCGAGGACATCTCCAGAGTGAAATCTTTGCTTAAGAGTTGCCAGTATGATAGACACGCATTTTTAGTTTTTGAGAGGGATTTTGGGAAGTACCGCTCGCCCGACCCCTACAAGAACTGCAAGATGTCAGTAAATAGTAAAGTGGTTTTAGGACTGATGGACAGTACAGGATCCCTGAAAAGGTCCAGATCAGGGATCTTGGAGGTCGTCAGATCCTTTTACTCGCACCTCTTGGGACAGATGGATCTTGATCGGGATGCGATGTCGGCTTTCCTGGCTGAAACTGTCCCCGAACCAGGAGTAGACCCCTCTCTTGGTGTCTTGGCAGAGGCGATCAGGGAAGAGGAAGTGAGACTGGCGATTGAAGGGCTTGCCCTCAAGAAGTCGCCGGGTCCAGATGGCTTAACGTCTGAATTTGACAAGACCTTTAAGGACATTTTAGTTCCCCTGTTGACTGAGGTGTTGAATGAGTGTCTTTCCTCGGGCACTTTGCCGAAGTCAATGAGGAGGTCCGCCCTGATCATCCTGTCAAAGGGTAAAGACCCATCGCACATTGAGAATTGGCGTCCCATAGCGCTACTCAATGTGGACAGAGAGGTTCTGGCAAAGGTGCTGTTTAATCGGCTGGGGAAATTTGCACCCCGGCTCCTTTCGGGAGCTCAGCATTGCTCTGTTCCAGGCCGCAGCACGTTTAGCGCTGTACTCGGTGTCCGAGAGGCAGTGGAGCAGAGTAGGGCGGGCCGTTGGAAGGGGTACTTGCTGTCCTTGGATCAGGCAAAAGCGTTTGATCGGGTTGATCACGAGTATCTCTGGTCGGTGCTTCTGAGGTATGGTCTGCCGGGGGGGTTTGTTGATTGGCTTAAGATCTTGTATGCAGGGGCAGAGAGTTTTCCGCTTGTGAACGGTTGGATTGGCCGCTCTTTTGAGGTTGGGTCTGGGGTTCGCCGGGGTTGCCCGCTGAGCCCGCTTTTATACGTGTTCGCGATTGACCCCTTCCTTAGGAGGGTAGATCGTGGACCGTTGGTGGGAGTCAGCATGGACTTGGCAGCCTCGGAAGCCACTCTGAGAGTGGTGGCGTATGCGGATGACGTCACCGTCTTTGTGTCCTCGAGAGGGGAGGCAGAGTGGGTGATGTCTGAAGTTGACCGCTACTCGGAGGCATCCGGGTCCATGATCAACCAGGATAAGTGTAAGAGTCTCTGGCTGGGAGGGGGAGATCCTACCTTTGATCTCTCGGACACTCTTCCAGGGCCTCAGGAGTTTGTAAAAATTCTCGGCATCGAATTTGGCCAGGGGGATTACCCCAAACAAAATTGGGACAGCAGGCTAAAGATCGCCGCTCAGAAGGTCGACCAGTGGAAGGGTTGGTCTTTGACCCTCAGAGAAAGGGTCAACTTGATCAAAACTTACCTGCTCCCTTTGTTAATCTATTTGGGCAGTTTCTGCATCTTGCCAGAACCTCTCTGGACTCGGGTCTACAGCTTGTTCTTCCAGATGTTATGGGGGAATAGGCTGAACCTAGTCAAGAGGGAGGTGACATACCGTACGAGGAGACTAGGGGGGTGGTGTATGGTCAACCCTGTGGTATTCCTGGTTAATACCTTTGTAAAGATCAACATGTCAAACCTCTGGCAAGAGAGGGCTCCTCCGTGGGTAGTCTCCTGCAGGGGGTGGTTTCGGCCTTTCTTCCAGGAATGGGAGACAGGAGGGCAAGTGAAGGACCTTCGCACGCCGCATGGGCATCTTCCGGCTTACGCTACCGTGGTTCTGAAAACAATTCGCCGGTGGGGTCTGGGGATGTGGGAGATCAGGACTCTGTCAAGGAGGCTCCTTGACAACAGGGTTCTGTTGACCCATTTCCAGAAGCCCCTGGCGCTCAGGGACTGCCCAAGTCGTGATCTGGAGGTTGGTTTGAGGGTTTTAAATTCTAGTAGGATCCCTTTAAAGTTTTGGGACTTGGCTTGGCGTTGCTTCCATGGGAAACTGTATGTGAGGGACAACTTGAAACACAGGAACCCTGAGGAAAGGGGTTGTCCCCGGGAGGAGTGTGGCGGCGTGCTGGAAAGCATGGAGCACTTCCTGCTTCATTGTCCCCTCAATACAGGGGTCTACAGCAGGGTGGGTGCCTCCATTGGTTGGCCTGGTCTGACCGGTCTCTCCTATGCGGAATGGGCCTATGGAACATTCAGACACCTGGGTGGTCGAGATCGGGGCACTTTATTCTTAGTCAGCTTAGCGGTCAGGTACGGCACGTGGAACGCACGGTGTTTTGTATCAACCAGACAAAAAACCCTCCCGGAGGAAGAGGTGGTGAGGAACATTCTCGGTGACCTGGGGAAGGTTCGTTCTTTGGAGTTCGAGAGACTGGGCACGAGTAGGGCCTCCATGCTTTGGAGGGGTTTCTCCTTCAGCGTGCCCTAGTCTAGTCGTCTCTATTCCTGGTGGGGGGCTAATGCGGTCACTGTAGCTTTTTGTTTTCTGTATAGTTGATGATGGATATAGGGCTTGCAGGTACCGAACCAGGGCCTTGTGGGTAGGATTTGTTAAGGATGTGTTATGTGTTATGTCAGGTAATGTATGCCATTGTACAGGCTGAGTCATTACTTACTATATCTTGTAGAGTGTAGTATTTTTGTATAGATGTGAGGGGGTTAGGTGTTAGGTGGGGAGGGGGGAAAGGGGGGGAGGGGTGGTACAAATAATAAGAAAAAGCCGGGCCCGATCAAAGAGACATTGAAGGATGGACGATGGTGTCGGGCGGAGCTTAAAGGTACGGACTTTGGACTGGACATTGGTCTTGAATTGGGTATAATGTAGATATTATATATATAAATGTATGTTCAGTATTGTTTTGTATATATTGTATATATTGGTTACTAATTGGTATTCATATTGCGGATTTGTGGTTAAGAAAAAGGGTGGAGGGAAAAAAAATAAAAAAAAAAAAAAATTATAAAAAAAAAAAAAAAATGGGGGGGTTATTTGCAGATTGGGCTCATGTTGTGTTTTCTCATGTAGGAATTTCTCATTTTCCTTGGTTAATATATTTTGATGGGCACATGGACCGGTTAGGGTCAGTTTTTGGTTTATTGTGGTTTAACAATTTTATTTATTTTATTTTTTAGACTGTTACTGATTTTGTTCTTTTGAGGCGTCTGGATTGATGTTGTGACTATGAGTTTTGTGTATTTGTATTTATACTGATGTGAGTGACGTGTGGATGATGAGAGTGATGTGTGGATGATGAGTGATGTGTGGATGATGTGAGTTATAATACAGAAGACTGAGTGCTGGTAGGAATGTGATCTGGACCAGAGAGGAGGCGGCCGAGATTGATAATGTGTTTATAACTTGTTCATTTTGTGTTGGTTTTTGACCCGTGTATTGTATGTGCGGACTTATGGCATGTGTATGTTTGTTAACATTTATTAAAAAAGATGAGAAGTGGTACTGTGCAGTGTCTATATATACAGAATAATACAGATACTGAGAATTACACCCATTATACAGGACAGGAGAAGTGGTACTGTGCAGTGTCCATATATACAGAATAATACAGATACTGAGAATTACACCCAGTATACAGGACAGGAGAAGTAGTACTGTGCAGTGTCCATATATACAGAATAATACAGATACTGAGAATTACACCCAGTATACAGGACAGGAGAAGTGGTACTGTGCAGTGTGTATATACAGAATAATACAGATACTGAGAATTACACCCAGTATACAGGACAGGAGAAGTGGTACTGTGCAGTGTATATATACAGAATAATACAGATACTGAGAATTACACCCAGTATACAGGACAGGAGGAGTGGTACTGTGCAGTGTATATATACAGAATAATACAGATACTGAGAATTACACCCAGTATACAGGACAGGAGAAGTGGTACTGTGCAGTGTATATATATATATATATACAGAATAATACAGATACTGAGAATTACACCCAGTATACAGGACAGGAGAAGTGGTACTGTGCAGTGTCCATATATACAGAATAATACAGATACTGAGAATTACACCCAGTATACGGGACAGGAGAAGTAGTACTGTGCAGTGTCCATATATACAGAATAATACAGATACTGAGAATTACACCCAGTATACAGGACAGGAGAAGTGGTACTGTGCAGTGTGTATATACAGAATAATACAGATACTGAGAATTACACCCAGTATACAGGACAGGAGAAGTGGTACTGTGCAGTGTATATATACAGAATAATACAGATACTGAGAATTACACCCAGTATACAGGACAGGAGGAGTGGTACTGTGCAGTGTATATATACAGAATAATACAGATACTGAGAATTACACCCAGTATACAGGACAGGAGAAGTGGTACTGTGCAGTGTCCATATATACAGAATAATACAGATACTGAGAATTACACCCAGTATACAGGACAGGAGCAGTGGTACTGTGCAGTGTCCATATATACAGAATAATACAGATACTGAGAATTACACCCAGTATACAGGACAGGAGAAGTGGTACTGTGCAGTGTATACACAGAATAATACAGATACTGAGAATTACACCCAGTATACAGCACAGGAGAAGTGGTACTGTGCAGTGTATACACAGAATAATACAGATACTGAGAATTACACCCAGTATACAGGACAGGAGGAGAAGTGATACTGTGCAGTGTATATATATATATACACAGAATAATACAGATACTGAGAATTACACCCAGTATACAGGACAGGAGGAGTGGTACTGTGCAGTGTATATATATACAGAATACTGCTCCGCATACGTTGATACTAGGCACAGCCTGAACCTATAGTTTGCCTCTTGAAGTTAGAGATGAGATTATGTAACGGTCTTCGTATTCTGCAGCATTTCTGGGACGTCTGAGGAGTCCTTAGTCTTGTGTGTTTGATCTTCGCTCGTGTTCTGGACATTCTTGTGAGAACTTTTGTTATTGTTTTTTTTTATGTAAACCGCAGTGTTGAGGGCTGTGGGGGGGGGCTGTACATTTCGGGGCCGCAGATCCATTATACTAGAGCCGAGTGATTATATTGTTGTCCATTCTCCGCACTTTAGATATCACAAACATCATTAATGCCATAAAGATCCCTCTCAGTCTCACATCGCACTATAAAATATTCATTGCGGCCTTTAATTAAAGTTCTCAACCTCAGAATCACTGAAAAAAGCCTCCTGTTACATAATTGATAATCGGAGAGTTTAATCTGATGTTGAGGCGTCTTTAATACCGGAAAATCCAGCAAAACCTCCAAGAGCAATGGTAGAATCCTGAAAATTATTTATCTTAATTGCTAGATCACTGCTCTCCAACCATCCAACCACTAGGAAACTACAACTCCTAACATGTCCTGACAGCTTGAGAACAAGAGAAGTTGTACTGTGCGAGTTTGGTATGGCCTCTTAGCGGAAATAACAGATTTACAAATAGCGCAGGTGAACCTCACCCATCCCAACATGCTCAGCCAATGAGAACCTGGGAATTCTCCAATCTCTGAGCTCCATACTGTCACAGGCGTGGTCGCGGACTGCCGCCATTCCTTAACTCGCGACGGCGGCAACCACAGGCCGTTGGCATCCTACCAGCATCTCCCTCCTAGGAGACGCCAGCACTCCCGCTAGTCCGTCCCTGCTCTGGATGTTAGGGCGCGCGCGCGCATGTTCGAATTCCCCAAGCTATCCCGAGCTCACCCTGGACTATAAGAAGGGCTCCGCCCTTCCACTCCTTGCCTGAGCGTTGTGGTTGTCTACCTATGTTCGTATTGCAAATCATCCCTTAGCTGTATCCTGCTCCCAGTGTTCCCGTGCCCTGCTACCTATATCCTGTATCCCGTGCCGTGTTTGTTCCTGAGCCTTTTCTAGTGTTGGAGTCATGTGGTGTCGTCTGCCACGCCTGCTGTTATATACCACGTCTGGTGTCATCTGCCACGCCTGGTATCATCCACCATGTCTGGCGCTACCTGCCACGTCAAGATCCATCTGTGCCAAAGCCTCTGCTACTGTCTCGACTATCTCAGGTACCCTTGTGCTAAGAACTTTGCATAGACGGACATGGCCAGAACATCCTCTGCAGCTGCTACTCTGCCAACCCTCAAGCAAGGGGAGTAGACGGTAGGAGAATATGCCATCTCCTTCCACACATTGACAGCAGGGTTGTCATGGAACAATGAGGTGTTGCTGGCAAACTTTTGGCAGGGACTGTCCTCGCACATCAAAGATGATTCTGAAAACGTTATCCAGCAGGATCTAGTGGATCGCCTACATCTACCCAGACTTCTTCTGGAGACACCCCTGGCTGTTGCCTCTGTGAATGGTCTACCATTGCCCGATCCTATTATTTTCGTCACTAAACCACTGACACTACAAGTCGGAGTTAATCCGGAAGTCATCCTCCCTGGCCGGATTCTTCTTTGTGAAGAAGAAGAAGGACGCATCTCTTAGTCCATGTATCGACTACCGGGGTCTGAACCAAAATTACGGTCAAGAATAAGTACCCCCTGCCGCCTATCTCAGAACTTTTCAATAGAATTTGTGGGACCAAGGTGTTCGCAAAGCTGGATATACGCAGAGCTTATAACTCGATCCGTATCCGCAAAGGTGACGAGTGGAAAACCGCATTTAACACCCAAGACGGCCATTAAGAAAACCTCGTGATTCCCTTTGGACTATGTAACGCCCCATCTGTGTTCCAGGAGTTTGTAAATGACACCTTCCGGGACCTGCTATATCTCTGTGTGGTGGTCCATCTGGACGACATACTGATCTACTCACCTGATTTGATGATCGGAGGCATCTTCGCCAAGTTCTGTCACGGTTGAGGGCAAATCGCCTATATGCTAAACTCGAGACGTGTATGTTAGAGAGGAAGTCTCTGCCCTTCCTGGGCTACATCGTATCTGACCGTGGCTTCAAGATCGACTGAGAAGGTGAAATCAGTCTTAGGGTGGCCACGACCACACGGCCTTCGGTCCATGCAACGATTTCTGGGATTCACAAACTTCTATCGGCAATTAATCCCAAACTTCTCATCTCTGACTGCTCCAATCTCAGCCCTCACCAAGAAGAGGGTGAACACCAAGGTTTGGCCTCCGGAGGCAGAATCAGCGTTTACTAACCTCAAGAATGCTTTCACCTCAGCATCTGTTCTCCATCACCCTGATGCTTCTCGGCAGTTCTTTCTGGAGGTGGACGCGTCTTCCGTTGGTGCTAGAGCACTACTATGGCAAAAAAAACTCTAAAGGGCAAGATGGTGGCCTGTGGCATCTTTTCTAAATTATTCTCTCCAGCAGAACGCAACTATTCCATCGGGCTGGCTGTCAAGTTGTCCTTAGAGGAGTGGAGACACCTGCTGGAGGGTGCTATGCAACCTATTATTATCTATACAGATCACAAGAACTTCACATACCAACAGTCGGCACAACTACTAAATCGTCGCCAAGCCGGATGGTCGCTGTTCTTCGCCCGATTTCAATTCTTGCTTCACTTCCGTCCTGCAGACAAGAATGTGAAGACTGATGCTCAGTCTCGCTCGTTTCAAACCAATGACTCAGAGAAGATCCCCCAATGTATTATAGATCCTTCCAGGATTATTGCCGCTAACCCCCTGCAAAATAGAGACATTCATCCTGGAAAAACTTTAGTTCGTCTTGCAGACAGGAAGAGAATTTTCCGCTGGGGACACAACTCTAAAATGGCTGGGCACTCTGGTGTCCATAAGACACAGGACTTGATTGCTCGTCACGATTGGTGGCCCACTCTGCCTGGAGATGTTGCGGACTATGTCTCTTCACGTATGACCTGTGTCTTGGACAAGTCTACCCCCTCCAAACCTGCTGGCCTGCTATTATCCCTGCCTGTTCCTGATGCCCCTTGGCAGCATATCGCTATGGATTTGATCACTTACCTTCCCCCCATAGCTGGAGGTTCTACGGTCTGGGTAGTAGTGGATAGTTTCTCTAAAATGGCACATTTTATTCCATTGACTGGTCTTCCGTCTGCTCCTCACGTGGCAAATCGGTTTATTCTGCACATCTTCTGCCTGCACGGACTTCCTCTGCATATTATCTCGGACCGGGGAGTACAGTCTACATCCAAGTTCTGGAGAGCCTGTGGAACCTGCTAGATGTTAAGCTGGACTTCTCCTCTGCCTATAACCCTCAGTCCAATGGTAAAGGGGAGAGGACCAATCAAATTTTAGAGAACTATCTTCGTCATTTCATTTCCACCCAACATGACTATTGGGTACAACTTCTGCCTTGGGCGGGATTCTCTTACAACAATCATACAAGTAGGACTTTTATTCACATAGGGCAGCAGACTAAGTTTCGATCCTCCAGGCTATGGACCGCATGAAAAAGCATGCACATAAGAAAAGAAAGGCTCCTCTTCAATTCTCTCCTGGAGTCAAGGTCTGGCTATCCTCGAGAAACATTAGTCTCAAGATGCCCTCTCACAAATTCTCTCCCAGGTTCCTCTGTCCTTTCGAAGTTCTGCAACAGATAAACTCTGTATCCTATAAACTTCAGCTGCCTCCTACCCTCAGAGTCCCTAACTCCTTTCCTGTGTCCCTTCTCAAACCTGTGGTTCTGAACTGCTACAGTAAGTCTCCTAGGTCGGCAGTAACACCCAGTGATTCTTCTGAAATTGAGGTGAAGGAGATTCTGGACTTCAAGAGAGTAGGAGGAAGAACTTTCTATCTAGTGGACTGGAGAGGGTTTGGTCCGGAGGAGAGGTCCTGGGAGCCAGAAGAGAACCTCAATGCTCCTACCCTCATAAGGAGATTCCTCTTATGCTCTGGACCCAAGAAGAGGGGGTGGTAGAGGGGGGGTACTGTCATGGCCGGGGTTGCGGACCGCCGTCGTTCCTTACCTCGTGCCGGCCACATACCGTTGGCATCCTGCCAGCATCTGCCTCCTAGGAGATGCCAGTACTCGCGCCCGTTCTGCCCTGCACTGTATGTTAGGGCACATGTTAAAATTCCCCAACCTATCCCCAGCTCATTCTGGACTATAAGAAGGGCTCCACCCTTCCACTCCTTGCCTGAGCATTGTTGTGGTCTACCCATGTTCGTATTGCAAATGGTCCCTTAGTTGTGTTCTACTCCCAGTGTTCCCGTGCCCTGCTACCTATATCCTGTATCCCGTGCCGTGTTTATCCCCGAGCCTTTTCTAGTGTTGGAGTCGTGTTGTGTCAGCTGCTACGCCTCATACACCACGTCTGGTGTCATCTGCTACTCCTGGTACCATCCACCATGTCTGGCGCTACCTGTGACGTCTAGTTCCATCTGTGCCAAAGCCTCTGCTGCTGTCTGTACTATCCCAGGTATCTATCCTTGTGCTATGAACTTTTCATAGACGGTGACTTGGCCAGCTGCCCCTCCGCTACGGTGGAGCGGCCTAGTGGGTCTACATCCCCCAAGACCGTGCCACATACCAATCAATCACTTATTCAAATCAGGAGATTGAATATTACAGTAAGAATGAGCCAGGAATCAATTTCATAGTGAATTGGGTCAATCACTGGCACCGCTGATCTCCAATCTCTACTTCTGACCAATCCTCCAAATTATAGTAAAATATTCGTGCCTCTGTCCAGGTCTATGGCCGGAGTTAATTCTGGGGTCTTGTCTTATGTTTCTATAAAGAATGCGCCATTATCCACTTGTGGGCACTGAGGGGGGATTTATGAAGCCTTCTTCGCAGTTTTGTGGCGTAAAAAAGTTGGAATTTGCGCAAAGACTATTTTTACGCCGCCTCCAGCACTTTATAAAAACAACATGGGTGGGGCTTAGGAAAAGGGGATGGTGACGCGCTTAATATACTATAATTTACACCAGAAAACTGATGTAGATTTGATTTTCTGGCTAGAGGTGCGTCTTCTTTATTAAGAGGTGCATCATTTCTTATAAATTAGGTGCCTATTAGGGTATGTTCACACCCAGTGACCACAAACATCTAAAAATACGGAGCTGTTTTCAGGCGAAAACAACTCCTGATTTTCAGAAGTTTTTTTTAACAACTCGTGTTTTTCGCGAACTTTTTTACGGTCGTTTGTGGAGTGGTTTTTCAATGGAGTCAATGAAAAACTCCTCCAAAAGCCTCCCAAGAAGTGTCCCGCACTTCTTTTGACGAGCCTTAATTTTACGCGTTGCATTTTGACAGCGACGCATAAAATAAAGGCTCGTTGGAACAGAACATCGTAATTCCCATTGAAAGCAATGGGCAGATGTTTGTAGGCGTATTAGGGGCGTTTTTTCATGTGTAATTCGAGACGTAAAGCGCCCAAATTACGTCTGAAACCACTGCGTGTGAACATACCCTTACTCAAACTGACTTTAGATAAAGATTGGCAGATGAAATGCAAGTCATAATAAATTGTCTGGTGTTGTGAGGAGGAAGGGTCCAGAGTAAAGATGAAGCATGGGGAGGGGAGGGGGGGGGGTAGCAATCCCATACGGGCTCTAACACCTGAGGAGGATCAATAGATCCTCTGCCACATGAGAAGACAAATGTATTAGAAATTGCACATGGCAGGTCGGGGCCCCGTTACAAATTTTGTTTTTGGGCCCCGGAGCTTCCACTTATGCTTCAGGTGCAGCACAAGAGAAGTCCAGAAGGTGAAAATATGAGCAGGAAAGACAAGGGGAGATGATCTGCAGATTTTACTTACCTGTGAAGGGCTTATGTAACAGGCAGCTGACATTGCCGGGAAATCAAGAGGCCAGGTCTTTGTAGCAACATTCAGTTTGACCGGATGGAGTCACCAGGTTGGGCAGGTGGTAAAAGTTTAGTTCCACCTAAATGTGAGATGTTAGGAGATGACATCCTTTATGTCTGTTAGGGCTAATTCTGAAAACGATAACCCCCAAATCTCCTCATTTCATCCCAGTGACAACCAGCAGCGTAAAACAACATTCTAGGTCCAGAACGTTCCACTAAGTGACAAGTCTCTGCAGAGTAACGCAGCCGCTTCTTCTGGAGGTTGGTGGTGGTGGTGGGAGCTCGTGGACTCCACTCATCCGATCTCATTTTTGATATTTGTGCCTCTGATATTTGTGATCTCATGAACTTTGTTTGGATTTCTCCATTAAGATGCTGGAATTCGACATATGTTCTTGGCCCGGGTTTAGTTGGGATGTTGTAGGTTTCGGGGGTTGCACTTTTCTGTCCCAGTCTAGTCTTCTCCGCCATTTTTGCTGTATCCTTTGCCGTTGACCGCTTTCTCCTGATCCAGATCTATAAACACGCGACTTCCATTTCTGTCTCTCGTTTCACTACATTTTTCTGCCGCCCAGAGGATTAGTTACAGGAGAACCTTACACTAGTCCTGGGGTCAGTAGAGTAGCAAGACCTAAACCAAAGTCATGGGAAATGAGGGTCCTCAAGGGACAGATTGAGTTTTGCTCAGACTCCCCCACCCCTTGCAGTGTTACCTTCCCTTGCTGGCCTATACTTTACCATTTGCCGTCCATGAGCCGGGCAGACCTGTAATGGTGTTACCCTTTCCAATTCCTCGGTCACACCCTTCTGTCAATATCTTTAGCAGATAAGGGCTAAAATGCAGGATTACTCAAAATGTCATTGAATCAACCCTAGGACGTTCTCTCTGGTCCCACAGCTTGTCTTCAGAACAAATATGTTCCTTATTCCAAATAGGACCTTCTTAATTACTTCATTGTTACTCTTTAGTTTTCTGTTAGATGTTTGTCTTGAATAAGGCTTACTATGTCTTAAAGGGGCTGTCCACTACCAGACAATTGATGACCTATCCACCGGACAGGTCATCAGTATATGATCGGTGCCTCCGGACGTGCATGCCGGGAGCAGTTGGTTCTGGTCACGGAATAGCGGCCGAGCTGCAGTACTTCAAGTGAATAGGAGGATATCTGCAGTTCTGCAGCACGGCCGCCATGCAGTGTACAAGGCGAACTGCTTCCGGCTCCTCACATTGCATACTGTGCAATAACTTCTTGTGCCCGCAGGCAGTCGGAGCAGCTGATCGGTGCGTGGTCCAGGTGTTGGACCCGCACCAATCATACGGATGTAGCCATCTTTAACTTGATTTGATAACTTGCTGCTGCGTGATATCACACAACAAAAGCCATTGAAAAAGTGAAGATAAGGTGTCACATTCTGTGGGTATGTGGACCCACTGGGCCGCACTGCCATAGCGGGATAGCAGCTGGCCAAACCGTGTACCAAGAAAAGTCTATAGCCCGAGCAAGGGTACCTGTGGTAGTACAGACAGTAGTGGAGGCAAGGCTCAGATGGGACCTTGGCAGCAGACACCAGTCGTGGTGTAACACAACACGACTCAAACTCTTTTAAAGGCACAGAACCAGGGTAGCACAAGATACAGGATACAGGTAGCAGGAGCGGGAACACTGGGAATAGGAAACCACTAAGGGACCATTTGCTAGACTGACACGGGAAAAAACAACAATGCTCAGGCAATGAGTGAAGCGCATGGCCCTTCTTATAGTCCAGGGTGATTAAACAATTCGAAGCATGTGTGCACGCTGGCCCTTTAAGGCCGGGACGGAGCTCACGCGCGCACCCTAGTGGTCACTGCAGGCCAGGACGGCCGCATGTGCTGGCATCTCCGGGAAGGAAGGAGACGGCAGGATGAGAGGAGTCTGCGGACGTTACATAAGGGAACTAGCAATTGTTTATTTAATGGGTTAAAGTCAAGGTAAAGATGCCTACATCTGTACACTGTATCCGGTAGATAAGTTACGAGTTGTCCGATAGTAGAAAACCCCGTTAAGGAAAGCAAGGACAGATCATTTTTTAAAAATGATATCTATAAATCAAGGACAACCCTTCCCAAAACAGAGAAAATGGTAATGGATGCAGTTTGAAAGTTCCTCATGAATGCATTAAGCATAAAGTGTAGCCGAATAATAAGGGAGGTTTTTTTTTTTTTTAAGAATAAAAGGATCTTTCTGCTTCTATTAAGATTTGTATATTTCTTGTCCGAATCCCTGGACACAACCTAAGGAAGGCAATTTAGATGTTTTTACTGTGCGGTGTCCTGTTATGTTACGCTGCTTATACTGATGTTATTTACTGACATGTCAACGGTCTCTCATGATTGATGTGTGTTGTATATTTTATACTTCATTTATTCTCAACTTCTACAATCATTTTATTTTTTTATTATTTTATAGTTTTCAGCGCAGATTTCAGCTGTGAAGGCTCATAATAAAGTCCATTCTTGTCAATAGGTAAAAAGTTGCCTGGAGGAAATAATGCAAATTTGTCCCGATTAGGCACATTTTTTACTATAACTTTTTTTTATGTTATTTGTGTTTCTTTGGCTTTTTCCTGTCAATTTCTCATTAGTGTCCATCACGAGGAATTCACAAAAAAAAAATGCAAGCTTACCAAAAATTGTAAAAAGAGTCGAGACCCGGGACAGGAGGCCACATTTGTCATTTGTTTACCTTTGACCAATAATCAAATCCATTATTAATGTGCCGATATTATGCCGAGAGGATTTTCCTGAGCGTCCCCCACACACAGACCTGTCCAGTGTTGATCTCATGAGCTCCACCACCACTCCGGGCTAAATAAGACGGGCGCCTGATCCTCTGCGCGGCCTTCTCATGTTTGCTTCATCATTGCAGGGACTGACAGCTCATCAGCCGCATTGCTCGCCCGGCCCGTCTTATGTCCACCGACTCCATCAATAATGCAGTAAGCTCAGTCATTCGCTGCTTTGTAAATAAAACCCCCTTGATTTGAGTAACTACAGTTGGGTGTTGGGGCTCGGTCAGCAGCCGGCATGATGGACACAGCGCTGTGGATGGATAAATTCTGACATGAAATGACTTCCCATCTCTTATTTATCACTAAACTTCGCTAGACTTTCCGTCACCCGGGGCAAAGTTTCAGTTATCTCGATACCCTGGGCAAGGCAGAGTGGGTTGTTGGTGCTCTCAAAGTTCACATGCCCCGACAACCCCCTGCTAAACTTCCTACAAAGTTACACGAAGAGGAGATTTTCTAATATAATCTGATTCTTCATGTGACAATTGTCACTTTTTCTATTCTTTTATACTACATTGTATCTATATCTTCAGTGCCTTAATCTCGGAGAACTTCTCTCCCATCTCCAGACATTACACGTCCTCAGAATAATTCGCTTCCTACTTAACGGACTTACTACTTCTGAAAATAGATTTAAAAAAATTCTCAAAACACAGAGGGATATTTTATGGGACATTGTGGGAAGACAAACAATGAAACAAGCTTCCCTATGAAATATATAATAAAATAACTAGGGATTAGCGAATTGCCTGAAATTCGTTTTGGGTTTGATTCTACCGAAGCAGCCGTCAGATCCGATCCGATCTGAATAAATTGGTCACAGATTGAAAGTGCCCGATTGCCCTGAAAAGTCGTGTATTACGCAGGGAGGTCTTCGAGGACTGTATCCAACGCCCTTCAGGGTCTCAATGCCAAGACAGCATTAATAATGTCAAAGTGACAACAACATATGGGATTATGGGTAAACGGGTGGTAGACGATGGTAAAAACACAGCACTCCAAATTTTTATGCTTTTTAATATTAAAAAAAATGGTCTAAAAATCCTCCCTTTTTGGTGGCCGATACCTGCCGGTGTTCACACACACACACACACACACACACACACACACACTGCTATCGGACGAAGAGATGGATTTTTAACAAGCAGTCCAAAAGTTATCCCTTTTTAATGGCAGATGCAGATCAATATGTAAAATTTAGGTGACACTATTATCAATTAGAGATATGCAAAACAGTTAGCGACATCACATCCAGGACTTCTGTATCAGCAGGAAGCGGCACGCTATCAGCACCAATATTTAAATTAAAATCTATTCATTTGAAAAAATTTGTCACTTGGTTACAATCTAAAGTATAACGGTGCTGTATAAATGCTTGACGCAGCGCAATCCTGATTCAATACTCCTACAGCAGACAGCGGAACGCCCTCAGCACCAGGATTAATATTATTCAAGAAGATTTGTGAATGTGATGAAGATTGGCGATTCACAAATGAAAGTAAGAATTGTATAGCTGCAGCAGCACTCACTCACAGCAATGGCTGCCTGTCTAACACACACTGACTGATTCCTATCTCTCTCTAAAATCTCGCTCAATCACATTATTGTAAATAAAAGTATCCATTATCGGCTTCTCCTCACTATGAAACACACTGACACTAATCCACTATTTATCTGTATATTACTATCACTCTCTGTCTGACGTCCTCTCTCTCCTCACAAAGAAGCCCCATTTCCTGGACAGGCTGTTTATAGTGACTGTGACTCATATGACTATCAGTGACTCACACCATATACCCCTCATGATTGGCTGTGCTAGGGGAGGGCTGACGCCGCCCGATGTCATGTGATCCTTCTCTGTCTTCTTGTGTGCTTCTTATCTGTAAAAAGGCAGCCGCCATTTTAAGCTATTTATGCGGGAAGAATCTCAAAACTTTTGGATTCGATTCGCTAAAATCCAAAACATTTTGGAAATTCAGAACGAATTTTATTTGTGTAGCATCGATTCACCTTAACTCTAAAAAAAATTATAAAAGTATTCAAATTTAAAAAAAAAAAAAAAAAAAAAAAAAAAAAAGTGTCTTTAAAATATTCGAGTATCTTAAAAGTAGGAAAACCTGTTCTAAGGCGCTGTTCATACAGATGTCCTGATCTCGGTTTATTACGGAAACCAGGACAGAGTGCTAGATCTGTCGTAGAAGAGGCACCACCTGTGCCGATGAACCCAATTAATAATGGCTCCATGCAGCACTATTCTTGTAAAATCCGACTGACATAGCGACAGAGACGCAAATGGAGCCCCCGATGCAGGTGTGAACGGGCTTTAGTCCCAGTCTTTGGGTTACATGGAAATAAAATAATTCAAATTCTCTTTATGATTTATTGTAGACTGGAAAATCTAGTGTTTTATATAAAACTAGCTCCGCCCACGAGGAACCTGTTTATCTATTAGATCCAATATTACACAACTTGATTTATAATGATAATTTGCGTTTTTTCTTTTTAGATTTCAACAACGTAACCAGAGGAAAGCCACAAAAATGTGGGATGTAAGACAAACAGCAATAATTATGCTGTCGTCGTGTCTACATTGTATCTAAATTGATGGGGGGCAGCATAGGTTCTGGTATAAAGTACCGTAGAGATTGGGCAGTCCTGAGGGCGACTAATAAGAACTTCTCATATAAAACCTCTGCCTTCCTACTAATAAGAACTTACATCCTCCCATGAAGAGTCTAATAGACCACAGTAGAATGTGTTTTTCCTCCATCTCTGCGGCACTGCGCCGCCATCTTGTCTATGACGCAGCTCACGTAGATGGAGTTTGCTCTTTAGTATTTTACAATTCTGAAAACTTTCCTGATAATGATCCGGGCACGGTCATAGTGCGAATCTGGGACGTGACAAACCCTGCAACAAACAAATGGTTAATCTTCCTCCAGTCACACGTGACCGCATTATAATAGGGGGGGGGGGGGCGGGTCAGTTGCACTTTGAACATCAGCACTAGGGGGCGACAGTCATCGCGGATTCTGAATTCCATGAAATGACTTTAGACATTAGAGGACAGCGGGGAATTGAGAAGTGAACTTGTCTCGGATACTTCTAATCCCACAAGGAATAACAGTCAGATTGATTCAGAATCTCTCAGCGAGAAAACTATAATTAATCCTGACATAATTAAAAACAAAACAACCGTGACTAATGAATCAATTAAACGCTTATTAATGTGGATTTATTCAATTTAGGAAGAAACGGAAAATAATCCAATTTAAGTAAAAATGGTGCCACGTCCAAATGATTCTCCACGCAGGAATAACGCAGAAGAATATTTAAAATGAATATATTTGACCTTATATGGAGAGAATTCCGCTTCACAGGATTCACAGAAGTTCCTTACACAAGAGTTTTCTAAAATTTTTGTAAAGTCCGGGGATTTGTCACACGTTTTACTTGATTAGGTCACAAGTGGCAACAAGATCATTTATGTCCCAACATTCAGAATTATTATTTTCTTAATATAATTTTGGAAATATCTATATATGCTATAGTCCAAATATTGTATTTGATAGGTCTCTCCATACATGTGGATTCAAGTTCTATCCCGCTTCTATATAGAATTGTATTATTACTGCCTGCATTGATCGGCATGTATAAGTTTGGGATCAACACATCTTATGTTTGCTTGAGAAAGAGATAGATAGAAATAGATAGGATATATAAATGTAACGTCCGTGGTCACTGACCACGAACTCCTTCCATCCAGTCGACGCCCTTCTCTCGAGAGGTCTGCACATACAGCCATCCTGCTCCACAGTGACCACCAGGGTGCGCTCACGAGCTCAGTCCAGACTTAAGAAGCCAGAGCGCACGCATGTTGGAGATTGAGCCAATTGCTCCCAGAGCACCCTGGGCTATAAGAAGGTCCCAGCCCCATCCTCCCACGCCTGAGCGTTGTTGTCGTATTCCAAGTTTGTCTTGCAAATGGTCTCCTAGTGTTTCCTGCTCCCAGTGTTCCCTGTTCCTATATCCTGATCTAGTGCCGAGCTGTAGCCATGCTGTATACAACGCCGGTCCTGCCTCTCCACGCCTGACTGCTGCCTAGTCCCTGCCAAGCCTGCCTTGCTACTGCCCGAGCTGCCACAGGTTCCCTATATGAACTATAGACTGACATGCGCCCTGTTGACCAGCTGCCATACTGCCAAAGCGGTACGGCCCAGTGGGTCCACGGACCCGTGTGACGATAGGATAGAGAGATAGAATATATTTCCTCATGTTGGGGCAGCATTTTTATCTACACACGGATATTCCATGGTAACACTTAGAAAAAAGATTTATGATCTCATAGTCATCGACTAAAAGACTGTGAAATTCCATGATAATCAAGTAATTTACCATGGAGCACATTGTAATGATGGAGGCTCCTCAGCCGTCTCCACACTCCTCCCATAATCCTCCAGGACTCCTCATCCTTCAATTATAAGAAGAAAGTCACTAATAATAATATAATAATCACGATCATTTAACCCCTCAGGAGCTGTAACACATTCCCCTTCATTCTTTGTCCTCTGGTTTGCCAATTTAGGTTTCACTTTTCTATTAAAGGTCGATGGAATCCTGTGCTTAACGGAAATTCTCACCGATGAAACTCAGTCCGAAGCCACAAAAGCGGAAGTGGCGGCTGTGATTGCGCAAATCACATCTCCTCATCTTACATTCACCAAACATCTCAGCACCTTCCTGGAGAACATGGAAGAAATCATCACAGCCCTGCTCAGTGAGTGCAGAACAAGAAAACTCTATCATAAACATGACGGAGGTTGTCACAGCCCCGCCCCTGTTACTGACATCACTGATATATAATATAATTACATGTGATCAGACATGAGATCCACACATCTTATATACAGTAACAGCTATTCATCTATTACTACTGACAACCAGCCTGTATATCATGTGTGAGAGGTTGTCACAGCCCCGCCCCCTGTTACTGCCATCACTGATATATAATATAAATTACATGTGATCAGACATGAGATCCACACATCTTATATACAGTGACAGCTATTCATCTATTACTACTGACAACCCGCCTGTATATCATGTGTGAGAGGTTGTCACAGCCCCGCCCCTGTTACTGACATCACTGATATATAATATAATTACATGTGATCAGACATGAGATCCACACATCTTATATACAGTAACAGCTATTCATCTATTACTACTGACAACCAGCCTGTATATCATGTGTGAGAGGTTGTCACAGCCCCGCCCCCTGTTACTGCCATCACTGATATATAATATAAATTACATGTGATCAGACATGAGATCCACACATCTTATATACAGTGACAGCTATTCATCTATTACTACTGACAACCCGCCTGTATATCATGTGTGAGAGGTTGTCACAGCCCCGCCCCCTGTTACTGACATCACTGATATATAATATAATTACATTGTGATCAGACATGAGATCCACACATCTTATATATAGTAACAGCTATTCATCTATTACTACTGACAACCAGCCTGTATATCATGTGTGAGGTTGTCACAGCCCCGCCCCCTGTTACTGACATCACTGATATATAATATAATTACATTGTGATCAGACATGAGATCCACACATCTTATATACAGTCACAGCTATTCATCTATTACTACTGACAACCCGCCTGTATATCATGTGTGAGAGGTTGTCACAGCCCCGCCCCCTGTTACTGCCATCACTGATATAGAATATAATTACATTGTGATCAGACAATACTGTCTTTAAATATATTGTTAAATGTCTCGTTCTCTTTGTAGAGTTGTGTGACGAAGCTTCCAATGGAGAGGTCTGTTTACTGGCATCCGCTGCACTAGCCAATATAACGTTTTTTGATACAATTGCGTGTGAAATACTTCTCCAGATGAATGCTGTGACAGTCCTGCTCAATGCCTGTTCAGACAAACAAAGGGTCAATTCTTCATATGCTCGAGATCAGGTAAATCCAATCCAAGCTCTATCAAATATACCCTGTTTTTAATTATTATTGTATATAGTGATATGGAGCATGCTGGTATAACCTGGGTATCTTCTGTATATAATTATATATGTACAGCTGGTATAAGTTATACATCTTCTTGTATATAGTGATATGGAGCATGCTGGTATAACCTGGGTATCTTCTGTATATAATTATATATGTACAGCTGGTATAAGTTATACATCTTCTTGTATATAGTGATATGGAGCATGCTGGTATAACCTGGGTATCTCCTGTATATAATTATATATGTACAGCTGGTATAAGTTATACATCTTCTTGTATATAGTGATATGGAGCATGCTGGTATAACCTGGGTATCTTCTGTATATAATTATATATGTACAGCGGGTATAAGTTATACATCTTCTTGTATATAGTGATATGGAGCATGCTGGTATAACCTGGGTATCTCCTGTGTATAATTATATATGTACAGCTGGTATTAGTTATACATCTTCTTGTATATAGTGGTATGGAGCATGCAGGTATAACCTGGGTATCTTCTGTGTATAATTATATATGTACAGCTGGTATAAGTTATACATCTTCTTGTATATAGTGATATGGAGCATGCTGGTATAACCTGGGTATCTTCTGTATATAATTATATATGTACAGCTGGTATTAGTTATACATCTTCTTGTATATAGTGGTATGGAGCATGCAGGTATAACCTGGGTATCTTCTGTATATAATTATATATGTACTGCTGGTATTAGTTATACATCTTCTTGTATATAGTGATATGGAGCATGCTGGTATAACCTGGGCATCTTCTGTGTATAATTATATATGTACAGCTGGTATAAGTTATACATCTTCTTGTATATAGTGATATGGAGCATGCTGGTATAACCTGGGTATATTCTGTATATAATTATATATGTACAGCTGGTATAAGTCATACATCTTCTGGTATATAGTGATATGGAGCATGCTGCTATAACCTGGGTATCTTCTGTATATAATTATATATGTACAGCTGGTATGAGTTATACATCTTCTTGTATATAGTGATATGGAGCATGCTGGTATAACCTGGGTATCTCCTGTATATAATTATATATGTACAGCTGGTATAAGTTATATATCTTCTTGTATATAGTGATATGAAGCATGCTGGTATAACCTGGGTATATTCTGTATATAATTATATATGTACGGCTGGTATAAGTTATACATCTTCCTGTATATAGTGATATGGAGCATGCTGGTATAACCTGGGTATGTCCTGTATATAATTATATATGTACAGCTGGTATAAGTTATACATCTTCTTGTATATAGATATATGGAGCATGCTGGTATAACCTGGGTATCTCCTGTGTATAATTATATATGTACAGCTCGTATAAGTTATACATCTTCCTGTATATAGTGATATGGAGCATGCTGGTATAACCTGGGTGTCTCCTGTATATAATTATATATGTACAGCAGGTATAAGTTATACATCTTCTTGTATATAGTGATATGGAACATGCTGGTATAACCTGGGTATGTCCTGTATATAATTATATATGTACAGCTGGTATAAGTTATACATCTTCTTGTATATAGTGATATGGACATGCTGGTATAACCTGGGTATGTCCTGTATATAATTATATATGTACAGCTGGTATAAGTTATACATCTTCCTGTATATAGTGATATGGACATGCTGGTATAACCTGGGTATCTCCTGTATATAATTATATATGTACAGCTGGTATAAGTTATACATCTTCTTGTATATAGTGATATGGAGCATGCTGGTATAACTTGGGTATCTTCTGTATATAATTATATATGTACAGCTGGTATAAGTTATACATCTTCTTGTATATAGTGATATGGAGCATGCTGGTATAACCTGGGTATCTCCTGTATATAATTATATATGTACAGCTGGTATAGGTTATACATCTTCCTGTATATAGTGATATGGAGCATGCTGGTATAACCTGGGTATCTTCTGTATATAATTATATATGTACAGCTGGTATAAGTTATACATCTTCTTGTATATAGTGATATGGAGCACGCTGGTATAACCTGGGTATCTTCTGTATATAATTATATATGTACAGCTGGTATAAGTTATACATCTTCTTGTATATAGTGATATGGAGCACGCTGGTATAACCTGGGTATCTTCTGTATATAATTATATATGTACAGCTGGTATAAGTTATACATCTTGTGTATAGTGATATGGAGCATGCTGGTATAACCTGGGTATCTTCTGTATATAATTATATATGTACAGCTGGTATAAGTTATACATCTTGTATATAGTGATATGGAGCATGCTGGTATAACCTGGGTATCTCCTGTATATAGTTATATATGTACAGCTGGTATAAGTTATACATCTCCCTGTATATAGTGATATGGAGCAGGCTGGTATAACCTGGGTATATTCTGTATATAATTATATATGTACAGCTGGTATAAGTTATACATCTTCTTGTATATAGTGATATGGAGCATGCTGGTATAACCTGGGTATCTCCTGTATATAATTATATATGTACAGCTGGTATAAGTTATACATCTTGTATATAGTGATATGGAGCATGCTGGTATAACCTGGGTATCTTCTGTATATAATTATATATGTACAGCTGGTATAAGTTATACATCTTCTTGTATATAGTGATATGGAGCATGCTGGTATAACCTGGGTATCTCCTGTATATAATTATATATGTACAGCTGGTATAAGTTATACATCTTCTTGTATATAGTGATATGGAGCACGCTGGTATAACCTGGGTATCTTCTGTATATAATTATATATGTACAGCTGGTATAAGTTATACATCTTCTTGTATATAGTGATATGGAGCACGCTGGTATAACCTGGGTATCTTCTGTATATAATTATATATGTACAGCTGGTATAAGTTATACATCTTGTGTATAGTGATATGGAGCATGCTGGTATAACCTGGGTATCTTCTGTATATAATTATATATGTACAGCTGGTATAAGTTATACATCTTGTATATAGTGATATGGAGCATGCTGGTATAACCTGGGTATCTCCTGTATATAGTTATATATGTACAGCTGGTATAAGTTATACATCTCCCTGTATATAGTGATATGGAGCATGCTGGTATAACCTGGGTATCTCCTGTATATAATTCTATATGTACAGCTGGTATAAGTTATACATCTTCCTGTATATAGTGATATGGAGCAGGCTGGTATAACCTGGGTATATTCTGTATATAATTATATATGTACAGCTGGTATAAGTTATACATCTTCTTGTATATAGTGATATGGAGCATGCTGGTATAACCTGGGTATCTCCTGTATATAATTATATATGTACAGCTGGTATAAGTTATACATCTTGTATATAGTGATATGGAGCATGCTGGTATAACCTGGGTATCTTCTGTATATAATTATATATGTACAGCTGGTATAAGTTATACATCTTCTTGTATATAGTGATATGGAGCATGCTGGTATAACCTGGGTATCTCCTGTATATAATTATATATGTACAGCTGGTATAAGTTATACATCTTCTTGTATATAGTGATATGGAGCATGTTGATATAACCTGGGTATCTTCTGTATATAATTATATATGTACGGCTGGTAGAAGTTATACATCTTCTTGTATATAGTGATATGGAGCATGCTGGTATAACCTGGGTATCTTCTGTATATAATTATATATGTACAGCTGGTATAAGTTATACATCTTCTTGTATATAGTGATATGGAGCATGCTGGTATAACCTGGGTATCTTCTGTATATAATTATATATGTACAGCTGGTATAAGTTATACATCTTCCTGTATATAGTGATATGGAGCATGCTGGTATAACCTGGGTATCTTCTGTATATAATTATATATGTACAGCTGGTATAAGTTATACATCTTCCTGTATATAGTGATATGGAGCATGCTGGTATAACCCGGGTATCTCCTGTATATAATTATATATGTACAGCTGGTATAAGTTATACATCTTCTTGTATATAGGGATATGGAGCATGCTGGTATAACCTGGGTATCTTCTGTATATAATTATATATGTACAGCTGGTATAAGTTATACATCTTCTTGTATATAGTGATATGGAGCATGCTGGTATAACCTGGGTATCTCCTGTATATAATTATATATGTACAGCTGGTATAAGTTATACATCTTCTTGTATATAGGGATATGGAGCATGCTGGTATAACCTGGGTATCTTCTGTATATAATTATATATGTACAGCTGGTATAAGTTATACATCTTCTTGTATATAGTGATATGGAGCATGCTGGTATAACCTGGGTATCTTCTGTATATAATTATATATGTACAGCTGGTATAAGTTATACATCTTCTTGTATATAGTGATATGGAGCATGCTGGTATAACCTGGGTATCCTCTGTATATAATTATATATGTACAGCTGGTATAAGTTATACATCTTCTTGTATATAGTGATATGGAACATGCTGGTATAACCTGGGTATCTTCTGTATATAATTATATATGTACAGCTGGTATAAGTTATACATCTTCTTGTATATAGTGATATGGATCATGCTGGTATAACCTGGGTATCTTCTGTATATAATTATATATGTACAGCTGGTATAAGTTACACATCTTCTTGTATATAGTGATATGGAGCATGCTGGTATAACCTGGGTATCTTCTGTGTATAATTATATATGTACAGCTGGTATAAGTCATACATCTTCCTGTATATAGTGATATGGAACATGCTGGTATAACCTGGGTATCTTCTGTATATAATTATATATGTACAGCTGGTATAAGTTATACATCTTCTTGTATATAGTGATATGGAGCATGCTGGTATAACCTGGGTATCTTCTGTATATAATTATATATGTATAGCTGGTATAAGTTATACATCTTCCTGTATATAGTGATATGGAGCATGCTGGTATAACCTGGGTATCTTCTGTATATAATTATATATGTACAGCTGGTATAAGTTATACATCTTCTTGTATATAGTGATATGGAGCATGCTGGTATAACCTGGGTATATTCTGTATATAATTATATATGTACAGCTGGTATAAGTTATACATCTTCTTGTATATAGTGATATGGAGCATGCTGGTATAACCTGGGTATCTTCTGTATATAATTCTATATGTACAGCTGGTATAAGTTACACATCTTTAGGTCTGTGATTCATTTTCGGTCACGTTCCAGTTTAGTTTTGTTTTCTCGACTTTCTACAAGTTGCTGAGTAAATGATGTGATAAAGTTGGGCCTGGGTCACGGGGGAGACGTTTTCCTGCTGATAACCGTATGTTTTACTCCTAAAAGATAATGAAATCACGGCTCAATCTCAATTTCTCGGAGGTAACTTGGCGCTTTCCACTATAATTAGTAATATGTAATTGAAACATTTATCAAAACTTCGCAATCACATTTATATTTTTTTGCATTTGAAATTTGATGATTATTTTGATGAAAACCTTCAGTCATCAGAGAACCATATAGTGCCGCGCCGCGCTAATGAAGGAGTCTGATGCATCTACTTAGGACGAGACCTTGCGGGATTTGCCACGGTTTTTTCCTTCCATTTGGCTAAGTGCTGCTTATGAGTGACAGCGGCAGCGACTTAATGACACTTCCCGCTACTTCCCAAATCAGGGACAAGTGTTCACAGTTTACGGCATTTACTTTTTCAACCTTTTTGATGGTTTTTGTGAGTGGAGAACGATAATGAACCTGAACTCATCCACTAAGGCCTCCTGCACACGACCGGAATGGTCTTCACTGTCCGCAAACAGGGATCCGACGGCTACGGACTCACATCCGTAATTGTGGTAGCGCAGATAGACTGGGGAGTCCGTGACACAATTGCGGACAAGAATAAGACATGTTCTATAATTAGCGCTTTCATTTCTATGGAACGGACACCCATCCGTAAATATACAGAAAGGTGTCCGTGGCCAATAGAAATTAATGGGTAATTACAGATGAAAATTACGGTCATGAGGCCTAAGGAAGGGGGAATTACTGTGTTCAGTACACAAAGTGATAGAAGGGTCCAATATAAGCTGAACCGTTCTACAACTTTGTAAAAATACTTTGTTTCAATTCTTCACCATTTTTAACATCACTGTTTGCTGTCAGTGAATGGGAACATTTCTTTTTCTACATTTAAAGTGTGAAAACCTCACCTGACCTAGTCCTGCTCACACAGCGGATGTTTTTTTTTCTCCAATTGTAACCAGTCTCTAGACAATCCTGTGTGAGGTAATCTGCCGGATACATTTTACTTGCCCGGATACATTGTAGCAAATACTCATGACAGGAGAGGAATTGCTGCTGCTGCATTTACCTGACACAGGATTGCTCGCGTACAGTAGGGGTAAGGTAATCCGGAAGGTGTTGGAAAGGATATGGTCCCTTTGTGGTTATGGGATCGGAGCCCTCTGCTGTCTGTGGGGGCCCCTGTTTACAATGATTGACTTTATCATCATCCTCCTCCTATAGTATAGTATTATACTCCGTGATCTTGGTGTAAAGTGACGGTCACTGCCCATCCACCTCGGTCATGACAGCCTGTAGTCTGGAGGAGCATATTACAAGCTGCTGTAAACTACTGCGGCCGGGTCAGAAGCGGGGGATGGATATTTTGGGGGATTTCATCATCTTGCAGCTGCATTGTCATTAACAGAACACGAGTGCGACTCCCAGAGAGGATGAGAATCTGAAGAATTGTGTCTGCACCGCTCTGATAACTACACCCCCCATCATTGTGTAGCAGCAGCCGGAGTCTCAGATTGTTGAAGTGATAACACGTCGAGATCTGAATGACGGATAATTTCATCTCACACAAAGTTAATTTTACAAGTGGAAAATTGTTTTGAAACAAATTTGCAACCGAAATCTTCAGCTGATGTAATTTACAAAAAAAGGAAGAAACTGGGGAAAAGTGATAGATACAAATGTAACGACAAGTCACCGAGAACGGGCGGCCATGGACACAATGTGATGTGATTGCAACAAAATATCCGATAACGAGTGAATCGCGCTAATGGGGGCACTTACTTTTAGAACCACCTTGTTTAGGGTTGTATATCCTGATCTGTAAATTGTATGAATCCGATAAATGTGAGCTAAAGTGAAAGTCCAGAATTAAAAGGAAGGCTCTGCTTTTTCCAGAAACAGCGCCCATCCATTCCTTGGTTGAGTCTGGTACTGCAGCTCAGCCGCAAGTAAATGCCAGACAAATGGCCAGGTGTGGCGAGTCTTCCTTCCGATTCTGGACAACCCCTTTAATGTCTTGTATCTGCTCTGAATCTAAAAACTCATTTTTACTTTTTCAGATTGTGACCATTTTAGCAAATCTTTCCATCCTGGACCAAAGCGCGGCCGAGATCCTTCAGGAGAACGGTAAATTACTGCTAAACATAAAACCCCCGTCACCTCTGATCTCCAGTATACAGATTACATATAGAATGAATCTCCATAATCAGCAGAGTAACTGTGTACATACATTACATTACTTATCCTGTACTGATCCTGAGTTACATCCTGTATTATACTCCAGAGCTGCACTCACTATTCTGCTGGTGGAGTCACTGTGTACATACATTACATTACTTATCCTGTACTGATCCTGAGTTACATCCTGTATTATACTGCAGAGCTGCACTCACTATTCTGCTGGTGGAGTCACAGTGTACATACATTACTTATCCTGTACTGATCCTGAGTTATATCCTGTATTATACTCCAGAGCTGCACTCACTATTTTGCTGTTGGAGTCACTGTGTACATACATTACATTACTTATCCTGTACTGATCCTGAGTTACATCCTGTATTATACTCCAGAGCTGCACTCACTATTCTGCTGTTGGAGTCACTGTGTACATACATTACATTACTTATCCTGTACTGATCCTGAGTTACATCCTGCATTATACTGCAGAGCTGCACTCACTATTCTGCTGGTGGAGTCACTGTGTACATACATTACATTACTTATCCTGTACTGATCCTGAGTTACATCCTGTATTATACTCCAGAGCTGCACTCACTATTCTGCTGGTGGAGTCACTGTGTGCATACATTACATCACTTATCCTGTACTGATCCTGAGTTACATCCTGTATTATACTCCAGAGCTGCACTCACTATTCTGCTGGTGGAGTCACTGTGTACATACATTACATTACTTATCCTGTACTGATCCTGAGTTATATCCTGTATTATACTCCAGAGCTGCACTCACTATTCTGCTGGTGGAGTCACTGTGTACATACATTACTTATCCTGTACTGATCCCGAGTTACATATTGTATTATACTCCAGAGCTGCACTCACTATTCTGCTGGTGGAGTCACTGTGTACATACATTACTTATCCTGAGTTACATCCTGTATTATACTCCAGAGCTGCACTCACTATTCTGCTGGTGGAGTCACTGTGTACATACATTACTTATCCTGTACTGATCCTGAGTTACATCCTGTATTATACTCCAGAGCTGCACTCACTATTCTGCTGGGGGAGTCACTGTGTACATACATTACATTACTTATCCTGTACTGATCCTGAGTTATATCCTGTATTATACTCCAGAGCTGCACCCACTATTCTGCTGGTGGAGTCACTGTGTACATACATTACTTATCCTGAGTTACATCCTGTATTATACTCCAGAGCTGCACTCACTATTCTGCTGGTGCAGTCACTGTGTACATTCATTACATTACTTATCCTGTACTGATCCTGAGTTACATCCTGTATTATACTCCAGAGCTGCACTCACTATTCTGCTGGTGGAGTCACTGTGTACATACATTACATTACTTATCCTGTACTGATCCTGAGTTACATCCTGTATTATAGTCCAGAGCTGCACTCACTATTCTGCTGGTGGAGTCACTGTGTACATACATTACATTACTTATCCTGTACTGATCCTGAGTTATATCCTGTATTATACTCCAGAGCTGCACCCACTATTCTGCTGGTGGAGTCACTGTGTACATACATTACTTATCCTGAGTTACATCCTGTATTATACTCCAGAGCTGCACTCACTATTCTGCAGGTGGAGTCACTGTGTACATACATTACATTACTTATCCTGTACTGATCCTGAGTTACATCCTGTATTATACTCCAGAGCTGCACTCACTATTCTGCTGGTGGAGTCACTGTGTACATACATTACTTATCCTGAGTTACATCCTGTATTATACTCCAGAGCTGCACTCACTATTCTGCTGGTGGAGTCACTGTGTACATACATTACATTACTTATCCTGTACTGATCCTGAGTTACATCATGTATTATACTCCAGAGCTGCACTCACTATTCTGCTGGTGGAGTCACTGTGTACATACATTACATTACTTATCCTGTACTGATCCTGAGTTATATCCTGTATTATACTCCAGAGCTGCACTCACTATTCTGCTGGTGGAGTCACTGTGTACATACATTACATTACTTATCCTGTACTGATCCTGAGTTACATCCTGTATTATACTCCAGAGCTGCACTCACTATTCTGCTGGTGGAGTCACTGTGTACATACATTACATTACTTATCCTGTACTGATACTGAGTTACATCCTGTATTATACTCCAGAGCTGCACTCACTATTCTGCTGGTGGAGTCACTGTGTACATACATTACATTACTTATCCTGTACTGATCCTGAGTTACATCCTGTATTATACTCCAGAGCTGCACTCACTATTCTGCTGGTGGAGTCACTGTGTACATACATTACATATCCTGTACTGATCTTCGGTCACTTACAATTCTGAAGTCTTCAGAGCTGAAATCTCACAGCACCCTCTGATTGTTCATTGTATGACAGAGCCTCCCCTGGTGTTTTGCATTTTGGGAAGTGTGGTCTTTACACCAGGCTATCTTCAGTCATCTGATGTAGGATCTGCAAAAAACTGCAATATTTTAGGATTTTTTTATTATAAACAATGAAAAGAAAACCAGCATAAAAAAAAATGTCCACAATAAAAATCTGATTGAAATGAACTGTAATTCCCCTTTAAGACCCTGACGGTAGAGGAGACTTTGTTGTGGTTTTTGTGCTGTAATGTTTCTGCTGTGTAATTGTTGAAATGGACATTGAAACTTTGCCAAAAATCCCGTCTCCCTGGTGGATCAGCGGATACGTCAGGGACCGGATCTATAAATCTCACTGGTCAATGATAATGATGACGCTGATCTCCTTTCTATTACTGTATGATGACGCTGATCTCCTTTCTATTACTGTATGATGACGCTGATCTCCTTTCTATTACTGTATGATGATGCTTCTCCTCGCACACAGGGGTAGTGACACTCATCAGCATGCTGACTGAGAAGACCCTCACCGGGAGTGCCGCAGAAGTCGCAGCCTGTGAACGCGTTCTGCAGAAATCGGCCGTCACACTCGCACGACTCTGCCGGGATCCGGACATCGCACAAAATGCCATAAAACACGACTGTACGTCTCCAATGTAACGCGGCTGCATCACATCTACATAACCAGTCCACAATTACCACAAGTAAAATGTGACAGACACAGTCCTGACCGCTTAACCCAGAATCCACAGCACTCTGCTACATTGCATTGTGAGAGATGTGTTTTCTACATTAGACTTCTGCACATTGCTGGGTTCAAACACTACTTCTCCGAAATGCACTGCAGCAGAGCATGTTCTGTACAGACCATGGTGTAGCAGGAGGAGATAGACGGGTCTGGCAGTGGATAATCCTTCCTCTCCCTAGAAAAAGAAAAATACACCTTCAGCTGTTTATGGAGTCGAGGGAAATACATGTTGGCTAATAATTCTGCAGTCACATCATGTCATACTCCAGTCACACCCAGAGCTGCAGTGATAATTCTGCTGTTACATCAGGTCTTATACTCCAGTCACATCCAGTGCTATAGTCATAATTCTGCCGTTAGATTGTGTCTTATACTCCAGTCACATCCAGAGCTGAAGTAAATATTCTGCTTCTATTTTATGTATTTTACTCCAATCTGTGGATTACAGGGGAATAGTAAGTGGCCCCTTTAGCGTCAGCTCATTGTCCATGAAAGCGGCTGCTGGTTCGGGTCGGCCAGTAAGAGAAGTAAAGCAAGACATAGCAGAGTTACTCAACTTTACATTTTGAAATGAATGACAAATCAATGGGAATGTAAACTGGTGTAATGTACTGGTACCTATAGATTACATAGATGAATACTGGCAGGGTGCAGAGGTAGCAGTCACACCTGGCACTGGTCCCTGATGCGGCCCAGTAGCCCCTCTACCACATCAGAAGACTCTGGTATTATGAATGGTAGGTGAGGGGCCCTGGTACAGATATCCTATTGGAGCCCAGGAGCTTCAAGTTATGCCTCTATATACTGGTATATATTATTATTACCTAAAGATTATTATGCATATGGTACCTATAGAGTATATAAATGTAGGTTAGTATATGTTAACGTTACCTATAGCTTATATGCATGTATTCCATTATATTGTACTGGCACCTATAGATTATATTTATGTTTACTAATATACGGCACTGGTGCCTATAGATTAGATCATATGAATGCATAGCTGTATATAGTATTGGTACCTATATATTAGATGACTGTATACTGTACTGGTACCTATATATATTATAGGAGTGTATACTAGCATATGGCACTGTTACCTATATATTGTATGTATGTATACTAGTATATGGTACTGGTCCCTATAAAATTATATAAATGTATATGTTGATGTTACCCATAGCTTATATGCATGTATGAATACTAGTATATTGCACTGGTACCCATAGATTATATTTATTTTTACTAATATATGGTACTGGTGTCTATAGATGAGATCATATGAATGTATAGTTGTACATGGTATTGATACCTATAGCTTATATGTATGTATACTGTACTGGTACTTATGGATTGTATGAATGTATACTAGTATATGGCACTGTTACCTATATATTGTATGTATACTAGTATATGGTACTGGTGCCTATAGCTTCTATGGATGTATACTAGTATACTGTACGGATACCTATAAATTATATGAGTGTATATGGTACTCGAACCTATAGATTATATGAATGTATACTAGTATATCGTACTGGTATCTATAGTTTATGGAAAACATTAGGAGGAAATAGACATGGACCGCAGATCCACAATGTATACGGTGATCGGAGCCGCCAGACAGAATTTAGAAACATGAACATGAGGCTCTTTGTTAACATTTTGATCAAACTGTATAAGCCACTTACCACTTCACGGCGACCTCTTTAAAGTGGGTCCCTACTCTATCGGCTGCAGCACTGCATGGCGGCCCCCGCAGCACCGCTCCCGCAGAGGGAGCAACCCAGGGGCCCCGAAGCACCTATGCCATCAGACTGTGCCAAACCTCCCTGGCTCTGGGCCACGTCCCCCCACAAATGCAGCACCACAGCAACAGGTGCCGCCCCACAACAAGTGAACAGGTGGAATGAGCTCACCTTACCATGCGCCCCTAATGGCCAACTGAGAGCACAAGCCAGAGCAGGAACAATTATGAGGTCATTCCTGGATTAAAATCAGCTGGGTTTTTTTCAAATGTGTGGCGAGCTGGTCCAAGTAATACAAATAAATGCAAGAGGATAGACTATATATTATATGGACAACATTAAGAGGACATATATATAACTGTATACTGTACTGGTATATATAGATTATATGTATGTATATGTACTTGTAGATTAGATTAATGTATACTATTATATATTACTGGTACCTATAGATTGCATGAATGTATACTAGTATATGGTAGTGATACCTATAGTTTATAAAAATGTATACTGTACTGGTTTACATAGATTATATAATTGTATACTGTACTGACATAGGTTATATGTATGTATATGTACTGCTACCTACAGTTATCTATATGGTACTGGTTCCTATAGTTTATATAAATGTATACTAGTATATGGTACTGGTACCTGTAGATTAGATCCACGTATACTGTACTTATGGATTATATGAATAACATATCATGAAGTGTAAATGCCCCCTTGCTCTTTTTTCTGGCAGGTATCCCGCGCCTCATTGCTCTTTGCCGCCACCCAGAGGAGAGATTTAGCAGTGACGCCGTCCTCGTGGCTTGTCTGGTACGTTCATACGCACAGAGTTTATTACGACAAATAACATTAAGGCCGGGTTCACACACACTATTTACGGACGTAATTCGGACGTTTTAGCCCTGAATTACGTCTGAAAATGCGGCTCAAAAGCGTCGGCAAACATCTGCCCATTCATTTGAATGGGTCTTATGATGATCTGTGCCGACGGTCATTTTTTTTACGCGGCGCTGTCAAAAGGCGGCGCGTAAAAAAGACGCCCGCGTCAAAGAAAAGCCTGTCACTTCTTCAGACGTAAATGGAGCCGTTTTCCATGGACTCCATAGAAAAACAGCTCCAATTACGTCCGTAATGGACGCAGCGAAAGACGCCTGCACATGCCGTTAAGTATGAAATTACGGAGCTGTTTTCTCCTGGAAACAGCACCGTAAATTCAGCCGTAACAGACGCTGCCGTGTGAATATACCCTTAGGCTGGATTCACACGAGGTCATTACGTCCGTAATTGACGGACGTATTTCGGCCGCAAGTCCCGGACCGAACACAGTGCAGGGAGCCGGACTCCTAGCATCATAGTTATGTACCATGCTAGGAATCCCTGCCTCGCTGCCGGACAACTGTCCCGTACTGTAATCATGTTTTCACTATGGTACAGTAGTTCCACGGAGAGGCCGGGACTCCTAGCATGGTACATAACTATGATGCTAGGAGCCCGGCTCCCTGCACTGTGTCCGGTCCGGGACTTGTGGCCGAAATACGTCCGTCAATTACGGACGTAATGACCTCGTGTGAATCCAGCCTAAATGTTGCTGCCGCAAGCTATTGTGGGAGTAGATGCTGGCATAGGAGCAACAATGTCCATGAGCACCTCACGTCACTCATCACATTAATGGACATTACAGTCATCCTCCCCCAGCCTGACATGTCTGATAACAGAGAACAATAGATTGTATTCACCTGTCCTACAGTCATCCTCCCCCAGCCTGACATGTCTGACAACAGAGAACAATAGATGGTATTCACCTGTCCTACAGTCATCCTCCCCCAGCCTGACATGTCTGATAACAGAGAACAATAGATTGTATTCACCTGTCCTACAGTCATCCTCTCCTCAGCCTGACATGTCTGATAACAGAGAACAATAGATTGTATTCACCTGTCCTACAGTCATCCTCCCCCAGCCTGACATGTCTGATAACAGAGAACAATAGATTGTATTCACCTGTCCTACAGTCATCCTCCCCCAGCCTGACATGTCTGATAACAGAGAACAATAGATTGTATTCACCTGTCCTACAGTCATCCTCCCCCAGCCTGACATGTCTGATAACAGAGAACAATAGATTGTATTTTAAAGATGTGGGGGGATTGACACACAAAATCTATTATCAGAGAGCTGCAGAATTTTCCATTAGACAATTATATATAACAGGTTATTTACATGGGACTGAATGGCAATGATTATTATATAACAGGTTATTTACATGGGACTGCACGGCAATGATTATTATATAACAGTGTATTTACATGGGACTGCACGGCAATGATTATTATATAACAGGGTATTTACATGGGACTGCACGGCAGCGATTATTATATAACAGGGTATTTACATGGGACTGCACTGCAATGATTATTATATAACAGGTTTTTACATGGGACTGCACGGCAATGATTATAATATAACAGGGCATTTACATGGGACTGCACGGCAATGATTATTATATAACAGGGTATTTACATGGGACTGCACTGCAATGATTATTATATAACAGGTTTTTACATGGGACTGCACTGCAATGATTATTATATAACAGGTTATTTACATGGGACTGCACGGGGCCTTTGGTTCTAGAAATCCTTGAACATTTTACTTTATCAGATCCCTTGTGAATTCCTTCATTTTACTGCCAGTTGTCGGGTACATTTATAATCGTATGTATTTTATTTCCATTTCGTTTTTCTTCTCACATTAATAAAGTGACGTGATTCCTCGTTTTAACCCCTGCTATTCCGATTTTCCAGGCAGCGCTGCGCAGATTGGCGATTTCTTGTCCTGCAGGAATTGATGACTCCGATCTTCAACAACTGGTCAAACCGCGACTTGTGGACTCATTTCTCCTGTGTTGTAATATGGAGGAAAGCTTTGTATAGGGGAAGCCAAAACCCTGCGCCCCTCCCCTGGAGCGGATGAAATGCGGTAATGGCAGCGATCCGCTCACCGTGCCGGTCACAACCCCAGGACGTCCTGCAGAGGATTCAGCGTCCTGTTATATTGGACATTCGCCCTGTTCCGTAAATGCCCCGAAACCGCCACCAATATTCCGCATCAGATTTCGTACATTGATTTTTTTAGGCTTCGTTTCTTCTTTTGTAATCTGACAATATTTTGATAGACGACATTTCTTTACTGCAGGAAATGATGAATGACGAACTTTTACAATAAAGGGAAACCCCGAATATCAGACATGGAGTCCGAGATTTTTTAACCTAATCATAAAATGTGCAGGGCCCTAAAGTACGTCCTACCCCGGGGTCGTGTCCTGTCCCTTAAAACCGCCAGCCCCAGGAAAGGGCAAATGGAGTCCCCCTCTATGTGATGCCTTGATCGCTATTAATCCCGGCATCACAAGGGTTAAACAGTTGGGTTCAGTTTTCTCCGATCCCGGCCATTGTCGCAGGGTGGCGGCTCTCAATCTCTGCTGTCCCATGGGAAATCACTAGGAAACTATTGCTGTGACCCCGCAATCACGGCGGGTTTCATTTACGGCGCAGGGTGGAATGGGGTTGTCCGCCACTAATACATTTGACTGATCTTGAAGGGTTAACGTTTATGGCGAGGTCATTGTAAGTGCGGTGCCGATCATGGGGCTGGTCGTCTACAGACAACAGTTTGATGATCTGCATTTGGAGGCTGCAGCTCTGGATGTGATGTATGGCGCACGTGGAATGGCCGCGGTGAGTCATCGTATAGTCACTGAGTGGGGGTGAGTCACCGGCGGACGATCTGCCCGCTCATCACTTTACAGAGTCATTAGACAAAAAAATGAAATGAGAGTCCGCTGAACGATGACAATTATTTATGACCGAGAAGAGTCTCCGAGGAGTGCGGTGGAAATGTCCGCGCCGCGGTGTCCGAGCCAAGAAGAACCAGACAACAATGAAATAACACGGAATGTGTGGCATTAACACCGCGCCCACCATGTGTGGTACCGAAGAGACGGCGGAGAGAGCCAATGTTCTGGGTGGTTCCATATCCCCATTCCAGATAGATCAGCGCAGGGAGTCTAGACCAGGCCATGGACCCCCACCACATTGTACATCTCTATACTAATGGGGCACTGAGGCAGCAGATTACCAGGGACAACCACTCTCATCAGAGTTTCTGTTCTTCAAGGTCCCCCTCACATACAGCCTGAATAGAACGCCGGCAATATCCCAGAATTTCCTTTGCCTATTGTCTGGGCAATCCTTCAAAGCTAATGATTTCTGGAAGTGAAAAGCTAGAACCAGAGAAACTAGAACCTGAGAAACTAGAACCTGAGAAGCTGGAACCCGAGGAGCTGGAACCCGAGAAGCTGGAACCCGAGAAGCTGGAACCCGAGAAGCTGGAACCCGAGAAGCTGGAACCCGAGAAGCTGGAACCTGAGAAGCTGGAACCTGAGAAGCTAGAACCTGAGAAACTGGAACCTGAGAAGCTAGAACCTGAGAAGCTGGAACCCGAGAAGCTGGAACCCGAGAAGCTGGAACCTGAGAAGCTGGAACCCGAGAAGCTGGAACCTGAGAAGCTGGAACCTGAGAAACTGGAACCTGAGAAGCTAGAACCTGAGAAACTGGAACCTGAGAAGCTAGAACCTGAGAAGCTAGAACCTGAGAAGCTGGAACCTGAGAAGCTAGAACCTGAGAAGCTGGAACCTGAGAAGCTAGAACCTGAGAAGCTGGAACCCGAGAAGCTGGAACCTGAGAAGCTAGAACCTGAGAAGCTGGAACCCGAGAAGCTGGAACCTGAGAAGCTGGAACCCGAGAAGCTGGAACCTGAGAAGCTAGAACCTGAGAAGCTGGAACCAGAGAAGCTAGAACCTGAGAAGCTAGAACCTGAGAAGCTGGAACCAGAGAAGCTGGAACCTGAGAAGCTGGAACCTGAGAAGCTAGAACCTGAGAAGCTGGAAGCTGGAACCTGAGAAGCTAGAACCCGAGAAGCTGGAACCCGAGAAGCTGGAACCTGAGAAGCTGGAACCCGAGAAGATGGAACCTGAGAAGCTGGAACCTGAGAAGCTGGAACCTGAGAAGCTTGAACCTGAGAAGCTTGAACCTGAGAAGCTAGAACCTGAGAAGCTGGAACCCGAGAAGCTGGAACCTGAGAAGCTGGAACCTAAAAAACTGGAACCTGAGAATCTGGAACCCGAGAAGCTGGAACCCGAGAAGCTGGAACCCGAGAAGCTGGAACCCGAGAAGCTGGAACCTGAGAAGCTAGAACCTGAGAAGCTGGAACCAGAGAAGCTAGAACCTAAGAAGCTGGAACCTGAGAAGCTGGAACCTGAGAAGCTGGAACCTGAAAAACTGGAACCTGAGAATCTGGAACCCGAGAAACTAGAACCCGAGAAGCTGGAACCTGAGAAGCTTGAACCTGAGAAGCTTGAACCTGAGAAGCTAGAACCTGAGAAGCTGGAACCCGAGAAGCTGGAACCTGAGAAGCTGGAACCTAAAAAACTGGAACCTGAGAATCTGGAACCCGAGAAGCTGGAACCCGAGAAGCTGGAACCCGAGAAGCTGGAACCCGAGAAGCTGGAACCTGAGAAGCTGGAACCCGAGAAGCTGGAACCTGAGAAGCTAGAACCTGAGAAGCTGGAACCAGAGAAGCTAGAACCTGAGAAGCTAGAACCTGAGAAGCTGGAACCAGAGAAGCTGGAACCTGAGAAGCTGGAACCTGAGAAGCTAGAACCTGAGAAGCTGGAAGCTGGAACCTGAGAAGCTAGAACCCGAGAAGCTGGAACCCGAGAAGCTGGAACCTGAGAAGCTGGAACCCGAGAAGATGGAACCTGAGAAGCTGGAACCTGAGAAGCTGGAACCTGAGAAGCTTGAACCTGAGAAGCTTGAACCTGAGAAGCTAGAACCTGAGAAGCTGGAACCCGAGAAGCTGGAACCTGAGAAGCTGGAACCTAAAAAACTGGAACCTGAGAATCTGGAACCCGAGAAGCTGGAACCCGAGAAGCTGGAACCCGAGAAGCTGGAACCCGAGAAGCTGGAACCTGAGAAGCTAGAACCTGAGAAGCTGGAACCAGAGAAGCTAGAACCTAAGAAGCTGGAACCTGAGAAGCTGGAACCTGAGAAGCTGGAACCTGAAAAACTGGAACCTGAGAATCTGGAACCCGAGAAACTAGAACCCGAGAAGCTGGAACCTGAGAAGCTGGAACCTGAAAAACTGGAACCTGAGAAGCTGGAACCTGAGAAGCTGGAACCTGAAAAACTGGAACCTGAGAAGCTGGAACCTGAGGAGCTGGAACCTGAAAAACTGGAACCTGAGGAGCTGGAACCTGAAGGAGATCTCCCCCGCTGCCAGATGCCATCTTCTTATAGTTTTCAGACTCCAGGAACATAAGGCAGGAGGAGCAACATAGGACTCGCATATCCTTCACTCTGCTCCCTCGTTCCTACTTCTGGAAGAAAGACCCAAACCACCTTCTGCTGGACTGAACCCACCGAGGGAATTATCTAACCAGACAAATACGTTTACATAGAACACTACAGGGTTGATCAGACTTAGCCCTCCTTTGCTCCTCCTGGCAGGTAGTTAACCTCTCTCCAGATCAGGTTAGGTCTGTTTGCCCATAACATCTGGAAAAACAGGCTGTAAATCCGGGTACAGAGAGACGGTGTCAATAGACAAATCACGCTGACAGACATAAAAGTCAACTCTTTCCCTCAGGCTCAGCCTCCACCTTTACTATTATTTGAAAAACACATGTAAAATACGCAGACCGTCTATAATAATAATAATAATATATACATTCTAATAAATGCAATATTCCACAAAACTGATTACAAATATTTAATAACCAGACATGAAGTCGAGATCCATTCACAATAATAATGGATCATCTGCCGAACAAACACACGAGGGGAAAAAACAAAAATACTGTGAGATTCTATCAACTAAAAAATGATATCAATATAATAACCCAAAAAATAGAAATAAACCAAATCCAAATATAAATCATCCCTGTGCAAATACATAAATATACCCACTTATTCCAATACCATATATATATATATATATACATCCCCCATAAGGGAACTGCAGGGCTATACCTATAAAGCGTCTAGTGCATAAAAACTAATGTATATATAATATATGGCAAGAATGTGACATCATGATGAGAAATAACATAGATAAACACTACACATATATATCTACACACACACTACATACTCTACACATATATACACACACACACACTACATACTCTACACATATATACACACACACACACACTACATACTCTACACATATATACACACACACACACACACACTACATACTCTACACATATATACACACTACAGATATAAACACTACACATATATATCTACACACACACACTACATACTCTACACATATATACACAGTCCAGTCCCATTATTATGACCCCCTCCTACTTCCGACATCGGCAGCGCGTAGCCCATGGAGTGATGTGTCGGGGGCCGGTGGGTATATAAGGGGTGCGGTCGGCTGTCTGATCACAGATCACTCGTTGTCATGGGTAACGGGCGATTTATCAGAGTTGGGGCGGATTATCGGCTCTCGGGCCAGGGTGTCTGTATTTCTCACAGCGCAGTTTGTGAACGGTTCGCGTGCTGCTGTGGTGACCGTGTATCGTGAGTGGACAAATGGCGCCATTGGGAATAACCGACGTGGAAGCTACGGAGCACCACGCGCCATTGATGTGAGAGGTGAACGTCGGCTGTGAAGGTGCGCGAGGGGCAAACGACACGTTACATGAAGCAGCTCACCGTGAAAATCAGGGGGCGACCAGACGTGCGTCTAATACAACAGAGAACCGACTGCGTATGGGGACGGTCACCGCTCCTATGTAACAAAGCTGCAGCGGAAGAAAAGGCTTCAATTTGTGCGGCAGTATTGGAATTGGACCCCCGGTGATTGGTGAAGGGTCGTCTTCTCCGATGAGTCACGTTTTCTGCTTCATGGAACGGATGGACGTCGGCGCGTCAGGCGAGAAACATCCGAGAAAAACCCCCACCAGCCATTGCTGGAAGGACACGAGCCGGTGGCGGCAGCGTTATGGTCGGGGGATTATTTCCTGACATTCTCTGGGCCCCTCATCCATGTGGACGGCTCTGAAGAGATCTGGGTGTGAATCCATCGCTGCAGATCATGTCCCCTCTACATGCTGATTGTCTTCCCGGGGGCAGGTGGAATCTTCCAGCAAGACAATGCGACATGTGACCCGGCGAGAAATGTCCGTCAGGAAGAGCGCGAGACCTCCAAGTACTTCCCGGGCCCTAATTCTCCAGACCTGAACCCAACTGAGCATCTGTGGGGCCTCGATCGTCTTGTTCGCTCTATGGACCCTCCCCCGCAAATGTGGGATGTTCTGCAGTCAGCGCGGCGCCAGAGACCGGAGACCACCGACCAGCACCTTAGGCTTCGTTCACATCTGTGCTAGGGCTCCGTTCCGATGTTCCGTCTGAGCTTTCAGTCGGTACGGTGCCCTGACTGACAAAAATCAACTAAGCTATTGATTCTGTCAAAACGACGGACTCCTCGCACAACGGAGACAAACAGAAACCATTGGCACCAAATCCGTGACCATCTAAATCAATGGTGATGGAAATGGAAACTGTATCTTGTCAGGGCTCCGTTCCGATAGAAAGCTCCAACGGAACGTCAAAACGGAGCCCTGATGCAGATGTGAACGAAGTCTTATTGAGTCACTTCCAACCCGTCTAGCTGCTGTCCGTGCTGCCCTCGGCAGGTACTCTGCATATTAGCTGCTGCCCTCGGCGGGTACTCTGGATATTCGCTGCTGCCCTCGGCGTGTACTCTGGATATTCGCTGCTGCCCTCGGCGTGTACTCTGGATATTCGCTGCTGCCCTCGGCGGGTACTCTGGATATTCGCTGCTGCCCTCGGCGGGTACCCTGGATATTCGCTGCTGCCCTCGGCGGGTACTCTGGATATTCGCTGCTGTCCTCGGTGGGTACTCTGGATATTCGCTGCTGCCCTCGGCATCATGATAAGAAAATCAATAAATACCAAGTAGAAAAGTAGAATAAGAGAAATATATACGAGCCGTGTTCTGCCGTCAGCATATCTCCCAACCGTCCCGGATCCGGCAGGACAGTCCCGGTTTCTCACCGCTGTCCCGCCGTCCCGGGCGTTCTGCAAAATATCCCGCCGGGCGCTGCAGCTGTATCAAAACAGCTGATCGCTGCTGACAGGCGCCCTGCATGCCAGACGACTGCAGCATCGATCAAAAGAAGGCAGGAGTCTTGCGGCGGTTTTCTCACTGGGATCGATGCCGGCCTGGGAGTGGACCAGTCCAGTCATCTGACCTGTCATCTGACCTCACCGTTCAGGTGACCGGATTGGTCCACTCCCAGGCCGGCATCGACACAAGTGAGAAAACCGCCGCAAGACTCCTGCCTTCTTCTGATGGTGAGTGAAAGCAGAGCGGAGAGGGGCAGCAGTAGGACCGGCTACCGATTATAAGGGGGTTGTGTTGCGCTACCTACGGGGAGCTATCTACAGGGGGGCTGTGTGTGGAGCAATCTACAGGGGGGTGTATCTGGAGCTATCTACAGGGGGCTGTGTGGAGCTATCTACAGGGGGCTGTGTGTGGTACTATCTATAGGGGGCTGTGTGTGGAGCAATCTACAGGGGCATGTGTGTGGAGCAATCTACAGGGGGCAGTGTGTGGAGCAATCTACAGGGGGCTGTGTGTGGCGCTTTCTACAGGGGGATGTGTGTGGCGCTATCTACAGAGGGGGGCTGTGTGTGGATCTATGTACAGGGGGCTGTGTGCGGAGCTATCTACAGGGGGGTGTATCTGGAGCAATCTACAGGGGGCTGTGTGTGGCGCTATCTACAGAGGGGGGCTGTGTGTGGAGCAATCTACAGGGGGGTGTATCTGGAGCTATCTACAGGGGGGCTGTGTGTGGAGCTATCTACAGGGGGCTGTGTGTGGCGCTATCTACAGGGGGCTGTGTGTGGCGCTATGTACAGGGGGCTGTGTGTGGAGCTATCTACAGGGGGCTGTGTGTGGCGCTTTCTAAAGGGGGGCTGTGTGTGGCGCTATCTACAGAGGGCTGTGTGTGGCGCTTTCTAAAGGGGAGCTGTGTGTGGAGCTATCTACAGGGGGCTGTGTCTGGAGTTATCTACAGGGGGGCTGTGTGTGGTGCTTTCTAAAGGGGGGCTGTGTGTGGCGCTTTCTAAAGGGGGGCTGTGTGTGGCACTATCGGGGAGCTGTGTGTGGAGCTATCTACAGAGGTGGGCTGTGTGTGGAGCTATCTACAGGGGGGCTGTGTGTGGCGCTATCTACAGGGGGGGCTGTGTGTGGCGCTATGTACAGGGGGGCTGTGTCTGGCGCTTTCTACAGGGGCTGTGTGTGGCGCTATCTACAGAGGGGGGCTGTGTGTGGCGCTATCTACAGAGGGGGGCTGTGTGTGGCGCTATCTACAGAGGGGGGCTGTGTGTAGCGCTATCTACAGGGGGCTGTGTATGGCGCTATGTACAGGGGGGCTGTGTCTGGCGCTATGTACAGGGGGGCTGTGTGTGGATCTATGTACAGGGGGGCTGTGTCTGGCGCTATGTACAGGGGGGCTGTGTGGAGCAATCTACAGGGAGGCTGTGTGTAGAGCTATCTACAGGGGGCTATGTGTGGAGCTATCTACAGGGGGCTATGTGTGGAGCAATCTACAGGGGGCTATGTGTGGAGCTATCTACAGGGGACTGTGTGTGGAGCTATCTACAGGGGGCTGCGTGTGGCACTATCTACAGGGGGCTGTGTGTGGAGCTATTTACAGGGGGGCTGTCTGTGGCACTATCTACAGGGGGGCTGTGTGTGGAGCTATCTACAGGGGGCTGCGTGTGGCACTATCTACAGGGGGCTGTGTGTGGCGCTTTCTACAGAGGGGCTGTGTGTGGAGCGTTCTACAGGGGGGCTGTGTGTGGAGCTATCTACAGGGAGGCTATGTCTGGCGCTATGTACAGGGGGCTGTGTGTGGAGCTATCTACAGGGGGGCTGTATCTGGCGCTATGAACAGGGGGGCTATGTCTGCCACTATGTACAGGGGGGCTGTGTGTGGCACTATCTACAGGGGGCTGCGTGTGGCACTATCTACAGGGGGCTGTGTGTGGAGCTATCTACAGGGGGGCTGTGTGTGGAGCGATCTACAGGGTGGCTGTGTGTGGAGCTATCTACAGGGGGGCTGTGTGTGGAGCTATCTACAGGGGGCTGCGTGTGGCACTATCTACAGGGAGCTGTGTGTGGAGCTATCTACAGGGGGGCTGTGTGTGGAGCTATCTACAGGGGGCTGTGTCTGGCGCTATGTACAGGGGGCTGTGTGTGGAGCTATCTACAGGGGGGCTGTATCTGGCGCTATGAACAGGGGGGCTATGTCTGCCGCTATGTACAGGGGGGCTGTGTGTGGCACTATCTACAGGGGGCTGCGTGTGGCACTATCTACAGGGGGCTGTGTGTGGAGCTATCTACAGGGGGGCTGTGTGTGGAGCGATCTACAGGGTGGCTGTGTGTGGAGCTATCTAGAGGGGGGCTGTGTGTGGAGCTATCTACAGGGGGCTGCGTGTGGCACTATCTACAGGGGGGCTGTGTGTGGCACTATCTACAGGGGGGCTGTGTGTGGAGCTATGTACAGGGGGCTGCGTGTGGCACTATCTACAGGGGGCTGTGTGTGGCGCTTTCTACAGAGGGGCTGTGTGTGGAGCGTTCTACAGGGGGGCTGTGTGTGGAGCTATCTACAGGGGGGCTGTGTGTGGAGCTATCTACAGGGGGGGCTGTGTCTGGCGCTATGTACAGGGGGCTGTGTGTGGAGCTATCTACAGGGGGGCTGTATCTGGCGCTATGAACAGGGGGGCTATGTCTGCCACTATGTACAGGGGGGCTGTGTGTGGCACTATCTACAGGGGGCTGCGTGTGGCACTATCTACAGGGGGCTGTGTGTGGAGCTATCTACAGGGGGGCTGTGTGTGGAGCGATCTACAGGGTGGCTGTGTGTGGAGCTATCTACAGGGGGGCTGTGTGTGGAGCTATCTACAGGGGGCTGCGTGTGGCACTATCTACAGGGGGCTATGTGTGGAGCAATCTACAGGGGGCTGCGTGTGGCACTATCTACAGGGGGCTGTGTGTGGAGCTATCTACAGGGGGGCTGTGTGTGGAAATATCTACAGGGGGGCTGTGTCTGGCGCTATGTACAGGGGGCTGTGTGTGGAGCTATCTACAGGGGGGCTGTGTGTGGAGCTTTCTATAGGGGGTCTATGTGTGGAGCAATCTACAGGGGGCTGCGTGTGGCACTATCTACAGGGGGCTGTGTGTGGAGCTATCTACAGGGGGGCTGTGTGTGGAGCTATCTACAGCGGGGCTGTGTCTGGCGCCATGTACAGGGGGCTGTGTGTGGCACTATCTACAGGGGGCTGTGTGTGGCGCTTTCTACAGAGGGGCTGTGTGTGGAGCGTTCTACAGGGGGGCTGTGTGTGGAGCTATCTACAGAGGGCTGTGTGTGGAGCTATCTACAGGGGGGCTGTGTCTGGCGCCATGTACAGGGGGCTGTGTGTGGAGCTATCTACAGGGGGGCTGTATCTGGCGCTATGAACAGGGGGGCTATGTCTGCCGCTATGTACAGGGGGGCTGTGTGTGGCACTATCTACAGGGGGCTGCGTGTGGCACTATCTACAGGGGGCTGTGTGTGGAGCTATCTACAGGGGGGCTGTGTTTGGAGTGATCTACAGGGTGGCTGTGTGTGGAGCTATCTACAGGGGGGCTGTGTGTGGAGCTATCTACAGGGGGCTGCGTGTGGCACTATCTACAGGGGGCTATGTGTGGAGCAATCTACAGGGGGCTGCGTGTGGCACTATCTACAGGGGGCTGTGTGTGGAGCTATCTACAGGGGGGCTGTGTGTGGAAATAACTACAGGGGGGCTGTGTCTGGCGCTATGTACAGGGGGCTGTGTGTGGAGCTATCTACAGGGGGGCTGTGTGTGGAGCTTTCTACAGGGGGGCTATGTGTGGAGCAATCTACAGGGGGCTGCGTGTGGCACTATCTACAGGGGGCTGTGTGTGGAGCTATCTACAGGGGGCTGTGTGTGGAGCTATCTACAGGGGGGCTGTGTCTGGCGCTATGTACAGGGGGCTGTGTGTGGAGCTATCTACAAGGGGCTGTGTTTGGAGTGATCTACAGGGTGGCTGTGTGTGGAGTTATCTACAGGGGGGCTGTGTGTGGAGCTATCTACAGGGGGCTGCGTGTGGCACTATCTACAGGGGGCTATGTGTGGAGCAATCTACAGGGGGCTGCGTGTGGCACTATCTACAGGGGGCTGTGTGTGGAGCTATCTACAGGGGGGCTGTGTGTGGAAATAACTACAGGGGGGCTGTGTCTGGCGCTATGTACAGGGGGCTGTGTGTGGAGCTATCTACAGGGGGGCTGTGTGTGGAGCTTTCTACAGGGGGGCTATGTGTGGAGCAATCTACAGGGGGCTGCGTGTGGCACTATCTACAGGGGGCTGTGTGTGGAGCTATCTACAGGGGGCTGTGTGTGGAGCTATCTACAGGGGGGCTGTGTCTGGCGCTATGTACAGGGGGCTGTGTGTGGAGCTATCTACAAGGGGCTGTGTGTGGAGCTATCTACAGGGGGGCTGTGTCTGGCGCTATGTACAGGGGGCTGTGTGTGGAGCTATCTACAGGGAGCTGTGTGTGGAGCTATCTACAGGGGGGCTGTGTGTGGAGCTTTCTACAGGGGGGCTGTGTGTGGAGCTATCTACAGGGTGGCTGTCTCTGGCGCTATCTACAGGGGGGCTGTATCTGGCGCTATGTACAGGGGGGCTGTGTCTGCCGCTATGTACAGGGGGGGCTGTGTGTGGAGCAATTTACAGGGGGGCTCTGGCAGATGATTTTTCCATTGACCGGTAGCAGAGTTACACAACTGAAAAAAAAAATCCCCATCATGTAACTCTGCTACCTGTCAATTGAAAAGTCATCCATCACAGGGTCTCCCTCTTGACTTTCATTGTTCTCAGCCTTTTGGTTTGTCCTGCAGCTGCTGCCGCCGTGATGAGCAAATGTTATACCCAAGATAGGAAAAGTAACACAAAGACGATATAAGCGGATCCATAATATCTGTGATATCCGGACAGTCCAGAGATCCGCAGTGAGAATGTGCGCGCGTTATTTGCAGAAGGATCTGGCCGCGATTTGATGTCTTTATGCGGGATATTGGGCGTGGTTAGGGGGCGTGGCTTAAAAATGTCCCTCTTTTCCGAATTCAAAAGTTGGGAGGTATGTCGTCAGTAGAGAGCCCTCCAGCTTCCACCTTTCCAGCGCTCTACCAGGAGAGGGGCATCGGTCAGTTTGCCCTCCTATTTCTTGACCAATTCAATGCCAAGGACTTCTGAAAGTTGGGGCACAGGGTGAGCATCTAAAAGCAAGGTCCCCTCCCCCGGGCCAGAGAAGGAAAATTATTTAGAAATGTATTTGAACATTTATTTGTTTATAGGATCCGTCTGTCGTTACCATCCTAGAAGAACCAGCGCCGCACAGCGTATTTATGTACAGAATGGCGCAGTTGCTTCAGTAAATCTGTGTCCGCATGTAATGGCGCCATAGTCACCTCTGTCCTGCGTCACCGCAATAGACGCCTCCGGGACGTTCCTGGCATAGTGACCAGTACTACAGATATCATATATTTCATGGAAATTGCGCGGTTTCGCTGCTGCTTTATTTACCATTGCGATGCGGAGTAAAGAATCAAATTCATGTGTCGTCGTTCCCTGTGAAGTGGAGACCCCAAAGGACGCCCAGCGGGGGCAGGGAGCGATCAGCGATGCACAGGAGACCGTAAATGATTAACTTGCTTCCCTCTTCCCAGGGAGACGCTTGACAGGGTCCTAGAAATAAGACAGAACCTTCCTCAAAACTTCACCTCTTTCTTCTCTTCTCGCTCTAAACCTACGAGAACGGGACCTGAAGCGTCATGGCCACCGGACGGGTCAAGAAACTGTCCATTAAGAAGGTGGAGGACACGGCGGCTCTTCAGTGGGCGCGGGTCGTGAACCGCGGTGAGGAGTCCAGGAACTCTCACGTCATAAAGGTCCTGCAGAAAACGGTCGCAATTCAGCGCTGTGACCTGCAGAGAGAAGTCGCCGCCCTCAGGAGATTCTTAGCGAAAGTGAATGTATCCAGCGGTTACCTAAAAGAGGGCAAAGCACGCGAAACGCGGAGTTAATGGACATCGTGGACGGGTCGGTCATGGATTTAATATTGGGGAGGAACTAAAACCATTGAAGAGACATGGACTGGACCCGGGGAGGTATACGTTACTGGCACCGGGAGATGCTGCGCAAATTAACCCACAACGTAACGTGGACTAATGAGTCGCCCTATAAACATTGTCACATTATTAATAACGTATTTTAGTCCTATAATTAGTCAATCTTACGTTTTATGGAGAGTTCCTCCTATTCTGTGACATTTGTTTTTCGGAGGATCCACACAGAGAATTCAGTGATAATATGTCAATGTTTGTATCTTTGTAAACCCGACATCTTTCTCATAGACGTTGGAGGGAATTTATTGAGACTTGCATTTAAACTGAATTGCGCTAAAGAGAAATGCGCCAAACCTCTTAATAATTCGGGTTCAGCTTTGTCTGTGCGCCAGAAAATAAAATCCTCGCCTGCTATGAAGAGTTTTAGATTGTACTATAATTTATGCCAATTTCTGGAAGCAGATTATAGAAAATCTGCCGGTCTACAGAGACAACGCAACTTCTGATAAACCCCGCCCACTAAATGTCAAGAGAAATGTAAAACGGCAAAAAGTCGCAAATTATTGTGTAAATATTTCCTGCATCATAATGTATACTATCTACAGGTGGCAGTGTGTGGCACTATCTACAGGGGGCAGTGTGTGGCACTATCTACAGGGGGCAGTGTGTGGCACTATCTACAGGTGGCAGGGGGTGGCCCTATCTACAGGGGGCAGTGTGTGGCACTATCTACAGGGGGCAGTGTGTGGTAATATCTACAGGGGGCAGTGTGTGGCACTATCTACAGGGGGCAGTGTGTGGCACTATCTACAGGGGGCAGTGTGTGGCACTATCTACAGGGGGCAGTGTGTGGCACTATCTACAGGGGGCAGTGTGTGGCACTATCTACAGGGGGCAGTGTGTGGTAATATCTACAGGGGGCAGTGTGTGGCACTATCTACAGGGGGCAGTGTGTGTCACTATCTACAGGGGGCAGTGTGTGGCACTATCTACAGGGGGCAGTGTGTGGCACTATCTACAGGGGGCAGTGCGTGGCACTATCTACAGGTGGCAGTGTGTGGCACTATCTACAGGGGGCAGTGTGTGGCACTATCTACAGGGGGCAGTGTGTGTGGCACTATCTACAGGGGGCAGTGTGTGGCACTATCTACAGGGGGGCTGTGTGTGGACCTATCTACAGGTGGAAGTGTGTGGCACTATCTACAGGAGGCAGTGTGTGGCACTATCTACAGGGGGGTTGTGTGTGGACCTATCTACAGGTGGAAGTGTGTGGCACTATCTACAGGAGGCAGTGTGTGGCACTATCTACAGGGGGGTGTGTGGCACTATTTACAGGGGGTTGTGTGGCGCTATCTACAGGGGGCTGTTTGGCGTTATCTACAGGGTGCTGTGTGGCGTTATCTACAGGGGGCTGTGTGGCGTTATGTACAGGGGGCTGTGTGGCGTTATCTACAGGGGGCTGTGTGGCATTATCTACAGGGGCAGTGTGTGGCACTATCTACAGGGGGCAGTGTGTGGTAATATCTACAGGGGGCAGTGTGTGGCACTATCTACAGGGGGCAGTGTGTGGCACTATCTACAGGGGGCAGTGTGTGGCACTATCTACAGGGGGCAGTGTGTGGCACTATCTACAGGGGGCAGTGTGTGGCACTATCTACAGGGGGCAGTGTGTGGCACTATCTACAGGGGGCAGTGTGTGGCACTATCTACAGGGGGCAGTGCGTGGCACTATCTACAGGGGGCAGTGCGTGGCACTATCTACAGGTGGCAGTGTGTGGCACTATCTACAGGGGGCAGTGTGTGGCACTATCTACAGGGGGCAGTGTGTGTGGCACTATCTACAGGGGGCAGTGTGTGGCACTATCTACAGGGGGGCTGTGTGTGGACCTATCTACAGGTGGAAGTGTGTGGCACTATCTACAGGAGGCAGTGTGTGGCACTATCTACAGGGGGCAGTGTGTGGCACTATCTACAGGGGGGTGTGTGGCACTATTTACAGGGGGTTGTGTGGTGCTATCTACAGGGGGCTGTGTGGCGTTATCTACAGGGTGCTGTGTGGCGTTATCTACAGGGGGCTGTGTGGCGTTATGTACAGGGGGCTGTGTGGCGTTATCTACAGGGGGCTGTGTGGCATTATCTACAGGGCGCAGTGTGTGGCACTATCTACAGGGGGCAGTGTGTGGCACTATCTACAGGGGGCAGTGTGTGGCACTATCTACAGGGGGCAGTGTGTGGCACTATCTACAGGGGGCAGTGTGTGTGGCACTATCTACAGGGGGCAGTGTGTGGCACTATCTACAGGGGGGCTGTGTGTGGACCTATCTACAGGTGGAAGTGTGTGGCACTATCTACAGGAGGCAGTGTGTGGCACTATCTACAGGGGGCAGTGTGTGGCACTATCTACAGGGGGGTGTGTGGCACTATTTACAGGGGGTTGTGTGGTGCTATCTACAGGGGGCTGTGTGGCGTTATCTACAGGGTGCTGTGTGGCGTTATCTACAGGGGGCTGTGTGGCGTTATGTACAGGGGGCTGTGTGGCGTTATCTACAGGGGGCTGTGTGGCATTATCTACAGGGCGCAGTGTGTGGCACTATCTACAGGGGGCAGTGTGTGGCACTATCTACAGGGGGCAGTGTGTGGCACTATCTACAGGGGGCAGTGTGTGGCACTATCTACAGGGGGCAGTGTGTGGCACTATCTACAGGTGGCAGTGCGTGGCACTATCTACAGGGGGCAGTGTGTGGCACTATCTACAGGGGGCAGTGTGTGTGGCACTATCTACAGGAGGCAGTGTGTGGCACTATCTACAGGGGGGCTGTGTGTGGACCTATCTACAGGAGGCAGTGTGTGGCACTATCTACAGGGGGGGTGTGGCACTATTTACAGGGGGTTGTGTGGTGCTATCTACAGGGGGCTGTGTGGCACTATCTACAGGGGGGCTGTGTGTGGACCTATCTACAGGTGGAAGTGTGTGGCACTATCTACAGGAGGCAGTGTGTGGCACTATCTACAGGGGGGTTGTGTGTGGACCTATCTACAGGTGGAAGTGTGTGGCACTATCTACAGGAGGCAGTGTGTGGCACTATCTACAGGGGGGTGTGTGGCACTATTTACAGGGGGTTGTGTGGCGCTATCTACAGGGGGCTGTTTGGCGTTATCTACAGGGTGCTGTGTGGCGTTATCTACAGGGGGCTGTGTGGCGTTATGTACAGGGGGCTGTGTGGCGTTATCTACAGGGGGCTGTGTGGCATTATCTACAGGGGCAGTGTGTGGCACTATCTACAGGGGGCAGTGTGTGGTAATATCTACAGGGGGCAGTGTGTGGCACTATCTACAGGGGGCAGTGTGTGGCACTATCTACAGGGGGCAGTGTGTGGCACTATCTACAGGGGGCAGTGTGTGGCACTATCTACAGGGGGCAGTGTGTGGCCCTATCTACAGGGGGCAGTGTGTGGCACTATCTACAGGGGGCAGTGTGTGGCACTATCTACAGGGGGCAGTGCGTGGCACTATCTACAGGGGGCAGTGCGTGGCACTATCTACAGGTGGCAGTGTGTGGCACTATCTACAGGGGGCAGTGTGTGGCACTATCTACAGGGGGCAGTGTGTGTGGCACTATCTACAGGGGGCAGTGTGTGGCACTATCTACAGGGGGGCTGTGTGTGGACCTATCTACAGGTGGAAGTGTGTGGCACTATCTACAGGAGGCAGTGTGTGGCACTATCTACAGGGGGGCTGTGTGTGGACCTATCTACAGGTGGAAGCGTGTGGCACTATCTACAGGAGGCAGTGTGTGGCACTATCTACAGGGGGGTGTGTGGCACTATTTACAGGGGGTTGTGTGGTGCTATCTACAGGGGGCTGTGTGGCGTTATCTACAGGGTGCTGTGTGGCGTTATCTACAGGGGGCTGTGTGGCGTTATGTACAGGGGGCTGTGTGGCGTTATCTACAGGGGGCTGTGTGGCATTATCTACAGGGCGCAGTGTGTGGCACTATCTACAGGGGGCAGTGTGTGGCACTATCTACAGGGGGCAGTGTGTGGCACTATCTACAGGGGGCAGTGTGTGGCACTATCTACAGGGGGCAGTGTGTGGCACTATCTACAGGTGGCAGTGCGTGGCACTATCTACAGGGGGCAGTGTGTGGCACTATCTACAGGGGGCAGTGTGTGTGGCACTATCTACAGGAGGCAGTGTGTGGCACTATCTACAGGGGGCTGTGTGTGGACCTATCTACAGGAGGCAGTGTGTGGCACTATCTACAGGGGGGGGTGTGGCACTATTTACAGGGGGTTGTGTGGTGCTATCTACAGGAGGCTGTGTGGCACTATCTACAGGGGGGCTGTGTGTGGACCTATCTACAGGTGGAAGTGTGTGGCACTATCTACAGGAGGCAGTGTGTGGCACTATCTACAGGGGGGCTGTGTGTGGACCTATCTACAGGTGGAAGTGTGTGGCACTATCTACAGGAGGCAGTGTGTGGCACTATCTACAGGGGGTGTGTGGCGCTATTTACAGGGGGTTGTGTGGCGCTATCTACAGGGGGCTGTGTGGCGTTATCTACAGGGTGCTGTGTGGCGTTATCTACAGGGGGCTGTGTGGCGTTATCTACAGGGGGCTGTGTGGCGTTATCTACAGGGGGCTGTGTGGCATTATCTACAGGGGGCAGTGTGTGGCACTATCTACAGGGGGCAGTGTGTGGTAATATCTACAGGGGGCAGTGTGTGGCACTATCTACAGGGGGCAGTGTGTGGCACTTTCTACAGGGGCAGTGTGTGGCACTATCTACAGGGGGCAGTGTGTGGCACTATCTACAGGGGGCAGTGTGTGGTAATATCTACAGGGGGCAGTGTGTGGCACTATCTACAGGGGGCAGTGTGTGGCACTATCTACAGGGGGCAGTGTGTGGCACTATCTACAGGGGGCAGTGTGTGGCACTATCTACAGGTGGCAGTGCGTGGCACTATCTACAGGGGGCAGTGTGTGGCACTATCTACAGGGGGCAGTGTGTGGCACTATCTACAGGGGGCAGTGTGTGGCACTATCTACAGGGGGCAGTGTGTGGCACTATCTACAGGGGGCAGTGTGTGGCACTATCTACAGGGGCAGTGTGTGGCACTATCTACAGGGGGCAGTGTGTGGCACTATATACAGGGGGCAGTGTGTGGCACTATCTACAGGGGGCAGTGTGTGGCAATATCTACAGGGGGCAGTGTGTGGCACTATCTACAGGGGGCAGTGTGTGGCACTATCTACAGGGGGCAGTGTGTGGCACTATCTACAGGGGGCAGTGTGTGGCACTATCTACAGGGGGCAGTGTATGGCACTATCTACAGGGGGCAGTGCATGGCACTATCTACAGGGGGCAGTGCGTGGCACTATCTACAGGGGGCAGTGTGTGTGGCACTATCTACAGGGGGCAGTGTGTGGCACTATCTACAGGGGGGCTGTGTGTGGACCTATCTACAGGTGGAAGTGTGTGGCACTATCTACAGGAGGCAGTGTGTGGCACTATCTACAGGGGGGCTGTGTGTGGACCTATCTACAGGAGGCAGTGTGTGGCACTATCTACAGGGGGGGGGTGTGGCACTATTTACAGGGGGTTGTGTGGTGCTATCTACAGGGGGCTGTGTGGCGTTATCTACAGGGTGCTGTGTGGCATTATCTACAGGGGGCTGTGTGGCGTTATCTACAGGGGGCTGTGTGGCGTTATCTACAGGGGGCTGTGTGGCATTATCTACAGGGGGCTGTGTGGCATTATCTACAGGGGGCAGTGCGTGGCACTATCTACAGGTGGCAGTGTGTGGCACTATCTACAGGGGGCAGTGTGTGGCACTATCTACAGGGGGCAGTGTGTGTGGCACTATCTACAGGGGGCAGTGTGTGGCACTATCTACAGGGGGGCTGTGTGTGGACCTATCTACAGGTGGAAGTGTGTGGCACTATCTACAGGAGGCAGTGTGTGGCACTATCTACAGGGGGGCTGTGTGTGGAGCTATCTACAGGGGGGCTGTGTCTGGCGCTATGTACAGGGGCTGTGTGTGGAGCTATCTACAGGGGGGCTGTGTGTGGAGCTTTCTACAGGGGGGGCTGTGTGTGGAGCAATCTACAGGGGGCTGCGTGTGGCACTATCTACAGGGGGCTGTGTGTGGAGCTATCTACAGGGGGCTGTGTGTGGAGCTATCTACAGGGGGGCTGTGTCTGGCGCTATGTACAGGGGGCTGTGTGTGGAGCTATCTACAAGGGGCTGTGTGTGGAGCTATCTACAGGGGGGCTGTGTCTGGCGCTATGTACAGGGGGCTGTGTGTGGAGCTATCTACAGGGGGCTGTGTGTGGAGCTATCTACAGGGGGGCTGTGTGTGGAGCTTTCTACAGGGGGGCTGTGTGTGGAGCTATCTACAGGGTGGCTGTGTCTGGCGCTATCTACAGGGGGGCTGTATCTGGCGCTATGAACAGGGTGGCTATGTCTGCCGCTATGTACAGGGGGGCTGTGTGTGGAGCAATTTACAGGGGGGCTCTGGCAGATGATTTTTCCATTGACCGGTATCAGAGTTACACAACTGAAAAAAAAAATCCCCATCATGTAACTCTGCTACCTGTCAATTGAAAAGTCATCCACCACAGGTTCTCCCTCTTGACTCTCATTGTTCTCAGCCTGTTGGTTTGTCCTGCAGCTGCTGCCGCCGTGATGAGCAAATGTCATACCCAAGATAGGAAAAGTAACACAAAGACGATATAACCGGATCCATAATATCTGTGATATCCGGACAGTCCAGAGATCCGCAGTGAGAATGTGCGCGCGTTATTTGCAGAAGGATCTGGCCGCGATTTGATGTGTTTATGCGGGATATTGGGCGTGGTTAGGGGGCGTGGCTTAAAAATGTCCCTCTTTTCCGAATTCAAAAGTTGGGAGGTATGTCGTCAGTAGAGAGCCCTCCAGCTTCCACCTTTCCAGCGCTCTACCAGGAGAGGGGCACCGGTCAGTTTGCCCTCCTATTTCTTGACCAATTCAATGCCAAGGACTTCTGAAAGTTGGGGCACAGGGTGAGCATCTAAAAGCAGGGTCCCCTCCCCCGGGCCAGAGAAGGAAAATTATTTAGAAATGTATTTGAATATTTATTTGTTTATAGGATCCGTCTGTCGTTACCATCCTAGAAGAACCAGCGCCGCACAGCGTATTTATGTACAGAATGGCGCAGTTGCTTCAGTAAATCTGTTTCCGCATGTAATGGCGCCATAGTCACCTCTGTCCTGCGTCACCGCAATAGAAGCCTCCGGGACGTTCCTGCCATAGTGACCAGTACTACAGATATCATATATTTCATGGAAATTGCGCGGTTTCGCTGCTGCTTTATTTACCATTGCGATGCGGAGTAAAGAATCAAATTAATGTGTCGTCGTTCCCTGTGAAGTGGAGACCCCAAAGGACGCCCAGCGGGGGCAGGGAGCGATCAGCGATGCACAGGAGACCGTAAATGATTAACTTGCTTCCCTCTTCCCAGGGAGACGCTTGACAGGGTCCTAGAAATAAGACAGAACCTTCCTCAAAACTTCACCTCTTTCTTCTCTTCTCGCTCTAAACCTACGAGAGCGGGACCTGAAGCGTCATGGCCACCGGACGGGTCAAGAAACTGTCCATTAAGAAGGTGGAGGACACGGCGGCTCTTCAGTGGGCGCGGGTCGTGAACCGCGGTGAGGAGTCCAGGAACTCTCACGTCATAAAGGTCCTGCAGAAAACGGTCGCAATTCAGCGCTGTGACCTGCAGAGAGAAGTCGCCGCCCTCAGGAGATTCTTAGCGAAAGTGAATGTATCCAGCGGTTACCTAAAAGAGGGCAAAGCACGCGAAACGCGGAGTTAATGGACATCGTGGACGGGTCGGTCATGGATTTAATATTGGGGAGGAACTAAAACCATTGAAGAGACATGGACTGGACCCGGGGAGGTATACGTTACTGGCACCGGCAGATGCTGCGCAAATTAACCCACAACGTAACGTGGACTAATGAGTCGCCCTATAAACATTGTCACATTATTAATAACGTATTTTAGTCCTATAATTAGTCAATCTTACGTTTTATGGAGAGTTCCTCCTATTCTGTGACATTTGTTTTTCGGAGGATCCACACAGAGAATTCAGTGATAATATGTAAATGTTTGTATCTTTGTAAACCCGACATCTTTCTCATAGACGTTGGAGGGAATTTATTGAGACTTGCATTTAAACTGAATTGCGCTAAAGAGAAATGCGCCAAACCTCTTAATAATTCGGGTTCAGCTTTGTCTGTGCGCCAGAAAATAAAATCCTCGCCTGCTATGAAGAGTTTTAGATTGTACTATAATTTATGCCAATTTCTGGAAGCAGATTATAGAAAATCTGCCGGTCTACAGAGACAACGCAACTTCTGATAAACCCCGCCCACTAAATGTCAAGAGAAATGTAAAACGGCAAAAAGTCGCAAATTATTGTGTAAATATTTCCTGCATCATAATGTATACTATCTACAGGTGGCAGTGTGTGGCACTATCTACAGGGGGCAGTGTGTGGCACTATCTACAGGGGGCAGTGTGTGGTAATATCTACAGGGGGCAGTGTGTGGCACTATCTACAGGGGGCAGTGTGTGGCACTATCTACAGGGGGCAGTGTGTGGCACTATCTACAGGGGGCAGTGTGTGGCACTATCTACAGGGGGCAGTGTGTGGTAATATCTACAGGGGGCAGTGTGTGGCACGATCTACAGGGGGCAGTGTGTGTCACTATCTACAGGGGGCAGTGCGTGGCACTATCTACAGGGGGCAGTGCGTGGCACTATCTACAGGGGGCAGTGTGTGGCACTATCTACAGGGGGCAGTGTGTGTGGCACTATCTACAGGGGGCAGTGTGTGGCACTATCTACAGGGGGGCTGTGTGTGGACCTATCTACAGGTGGAAGTGTGTGGCACTATCTACAGGAGGCAGTGTGTGGCACTATCTAAAGGGGGCAGTGTGTGGCACTATCTACAGGGGGCAGTGTGTGGTAATATCTACAGGGGGCAGTGTGTGGCACGATCTACAGGGGGCAGTGTGTGTCACTATCTACAGGGGGCAGTGTGTGGCACTATCTACAGGGGGCAGTGTGTGGCACTATCTACAGGGGGCAGTGTGTGGTAATATCTACAGGGGGCAGTGTGTGGCACGATCTACAGGGGGCAGTGTGTGTCACTATCTACAGGGGGCAGTGTGTGGCACTATCTACAGGGGGCAGTGTGTGGCACTATCTACAGGGGGCAGTGCGTGGCACTATCTACAGGTGGCAGTGTGTGGCACTATCTACAGGGGGCAGTGTGTGGCACTATCTACAGGGGGCAGTGTGTGTGGCACTATCTACAGAGGGCAGTGTGTGGCACTATCTACAGGGGGGCTGTGTGTGGACCTATCTACAGGTGGAAGTGTGTGGCACTATCTACAGGAGGCAGTGTGTGGCACTATCTACAGGGGGGTTGTGTGTGGACCTATCTACAGGTGGAAGTGTGTGGCACTATCTACAGGAGGCAGTGTGTGGCACTATCTACAGGGGGGTGTGTGGCGCTATTTACAGGGGGTTGTGTGGCGCTATCTACAGGGGGCTGTGTGGCGTTATCTACAGGGTGCTGTGTGGCGTTATCTACAGGGGGCTGTGTGGCGTTATGTACAGGGGGCTGTGTGGCGTTATGTACAGGGGGCTGTGTGGCGTTATCTACAGGGGGCTGCGTGGCACTATCTACAGGGGCAGTGTGTGGCACTATCTACAGGGGGCAGTGTGTGGTAATATCTACAGGGGGCAGTGTGTGGCACTATCTACAGGGGGCAGTGTGTGGCACTATCTACAGGGGGCAGTGTGTGGCACTATCTACAGGGGGCAGTGTGTGGCACTATCTACAGGGGGCAGTGTGTGGCACTATCTACAGGGGGCAGTGTGTGGCACTATCTACAGGGGGCAGTGTGTGGCACTATCTACAGGGGGCAGTGTGTGGCACTATCTACAGGGGGCAGTGTGTAGCACTATCTACAGGGGCAGTGTGTGGCACTATCTACAGGGGGCAGTGTGTGGCACTATCTACAGGGGGCAGTGTGTGGCACTATCTACAGGGGGCAGTGTGTGGCACTATCTACAGGGGGCAGTGTGTGGCACTATCTACAGGGGGCAGAGCGTGGCACTATCTACAGGGGGCAGTGCGTGGCACTATCTACAGGTGGCAGTGCGTGGCACTATCTACAGGTGGCAGTGTGTGGCACTATCTACAGGGGGCAGTGTGTGGCACTATCTACAGGGGGCAGTGTGTGGCACTATCTACAGGGGGCAGAGCGTGGCACTATCTACAGGGGGCAGTGCGTGGCACTATCTACAGGTGGCAGTGTGTGGCACTATCTACAGGGGGCAGTGTGTGTGGCACTATCTACAGGGGGCAGTGTGTGGCACTATCTACAGGGGGGCTGTGTGTGGACCTATCTACAGGTGGAAGTGTGTGGCACTATCTACAGGAAGCAGTGTGTGGCACTATCTACAGGGGGGCTGTGTGTGGACCTATTTACAGGTGGAAGCGTGTGGCACTATCTACAGGAGGCAGTGTGTGGCACTATCTACAGGGGGGTGTGTGGCACTATTTACAGGGGGTTGTGTGGTGCTATCTACAGGGGGCTGTGTGGCGTTATCTACAGGGTGCTGTGTGGCGTTATCTACAGGGGGCTGTGTGGCGTTATGTACAGGGGGCTGTGTGGCGTTATCTACAGGGGGCTGTGTGGCATTATCTACAGGGGGCAGTGTGTGGCACTATCTACAGGGGGCAGTGTGTGGCACTATCTACAGGGGGAGGTGTGTGGCACTATCTACAGGGGGCAGTGTGTGGCACTATCTACAGGGGGCAGTGTGTGGCACTATCTACAGGGGGCAGTGTGTGGCACTATCTACAGGGGGCAGTGCGTGGCACTATCTACAGGTGGCAGTGCGTGGCACTATCTACAGGGGGCAGTGTGTGGCACTATCTACAGGGGGCAGTGTGTGTGGCACTATCTACAGGGGGCAGTGTGTGGCACTATCTACAGGGGGGCTGTGTGTGGACCTATCTACAGGTGGAAGTGTGTGGCACTATCTACAGGAGGCAGTGTGTGGCACTATCTACAGGGGGGCTGTGTGTGGACCTATCTACAGGAGGCAGTGTGTGGCACTATCTACAGGGGGGGGGGTGTGGCACTATTTACAGGGGATTGTGTGGTGCTATCTACAGGGGGCTGTGTGGCACTATCTACAGGGGGGCTGTGTGTGGACCTATCTACAGGTGGAAGTGTGTGGCACTATCTACAGGAGGCAGTGTGTGGCACTATCTACAGGGGGGCTGTGTGTGGACCTATCTACAGGTGGAAGTGTGTGGCACTATCTACAGGAGGCAGTGTGTGGCACTATCTACAGGGGGGTGTGTGGCGCTATTTACAGGGGGTTGTGTGGTGCTATCTACAGGGGGCTGTGTGGCGTTATCTACAGGGGGCTGTGTGGCGTTATCTACAGGGGGCTGTGTGGCGTTATCTACAGGGGGCTGTGTGGCATTATCTACAGGGGGCAGTGTGTGGCACTATCTACAGGAGGCAGTGTGTGGTAATATCTACAGGGGGCAGTGTGTGGCACTATCTACAGGGGCACTGTGTGGCACTTTCTACAGGGGGCAGTGTGTGGCACTATCTACAGGGGGCAGTGTGTGGCACTATCTACAGGGGGCAGTGTGTGGCACTATCTACAGGGGGCAGTGTGTGGCACTATCTACAGGGGGCAGTGTGTGGTAATATCTACAGGGGGCAGTGTGTGGCACTATCTACAGGGGGCAGTGTGTGGCACTATCTACAGGGGGCAGTGTGTGGCACTATCTACAGGGGGGCAGTGTGTGGCACTATCTACAGGTGGCAGTGCGTGGCACTATCTACAGGGGGCAGTGTGTGGCACTATCTACAGGGGGCAGTGTGTGGCACTATCTACAGGGGGCAGTGTGTGGCACTATCTACAGGGGGCAGTGTGTGGCACTATCTACAGGGGGCAGTGTGTGGTAATATCTACAGGGGGCAGTGTGTGGCACTATCTACAGGGGGCAGTGTGTGGCACTATCTACAGGGGGCAGTGTGTGGCACTATCTACAGGGGGCAGTGTGTGGCACTATCTACAGGGGGCAGTGTGTGGCACTATCTACAGGGGGCAGTGTGTGGCACTATCTACAGGGGGCAGTGCATGGCACTATCTACAGGTGGCAGTGCATGGCACTATCTACAGGGGGCAGTGCGTGGCACTATCTACAGGGGGCAGTGTGTGTGGCACTATCTACAGGGGGCAGTGTGTGGCACTATCTACAGGGGGGCTGTGTGTGGACCTATCTACAGGTGGAAGTGTGTGGCACTATCTACAGGAGGCAGTGTGTGGCACTATCTACAGGGGGGCTGTGTGTGGACCTATTTACAGGGGGTTGTGTGGTGCTATCTACAGGGGGCTGTGTGGCGTTATCTACAGGGTGCTGTGTGGCATTATCTACAGGGGGCTGTGTGGCGTTATCTACAGGGGGCTGTGTGGCGTTATCTACAGGGGGCTGTGTGGCATTATCTACAGGGGGCTGTGTGGCATTATCTACAGGGGGCAGTGCGTGGCACTATCTACAGGTGGCAGTGTGTGGCACTATCTACAGGGGGCAGTGTGTGGCACTATCTACAGGGGGCAGTGTGTGTGGCACTATCTACAGGGGGCAGTGTGTGGCACTATCTACAGGGGGGCTGTGTGTGGACCTATCTACAGGTGGAAGTGTGTGGCACTATCTACAGGAGGCAGTGTGTGGCACTATCTACAGGGGGGTGTGTGGCACTATTTACAGGGGGTTGTGTGGTGCTATCTACGGGGGGCTGTGTGGCGTTATCTACAGGGTGCTGTGTGGCGTTATCTACAGGGGGCTGTGTGGCGTTATCTACAGGGGGCTGTGTGGCGTTATGTACAGGGGGCAGTGTGGCGTTATCTACAGGGGGCTGTGTGGCGTTATCTACAGGGGGCAGTGTGTGGCACTATCTACAGGGGGCAGTGTGTGGTAATATCTACAGGGGGCAGTGTGTGGCACTATCTACAGGGGGCAGTGTGTGGCACTATCTACAGGGGGCAGTGTGTGGCACTATCTACAGGGGGCAGTGTGTGGCACTATCTACAGGGGGCAGTGTGTGGCACTATCTACAGGGGGCAGTGTGTGGTAATATCTACAGGGGGCAGTGTGTGGCACTATCTACAGGGGGCAGTGTGTGGCACTATCTACAGGGGGCAGTGTGTGGCACTATCTACAGGGGGCAGTGTGTGGCACTATCTACAGGGGGCAGTGCGTGGCACTATCTACAGGTGGCAGTGTGTGGCACTATCTACAGGGGGCAGTGTGTGGCACTATCTACAGGGGGCAGTGTGTGTGGCACTATCTACAGGGGGCAGTGTGTGTGGCACTATCTACAGGGGGCAGTGTGTGTGGCACTATCTACAGGGGGCTGTGTGTGGACCTATCTACAGGTGGAAGTGTGTGGCACTATCTACAGGAGGCAGTGTGTGGCACTATCTACAGGAGGTAGTGTGTGGCACTATCTACAGGGGGGCTGTGTGTGGACCTATCTACAGGTGGAAGTGTGTGGCACTATCTACAGGAGGCAGTGTGTGGCACTATCTACAGGGGGGGGTGTGGCACTATTTACAGGGGGTTGTGTGGTGCTATCTACAGGGGGCTGTGTGGCGTTATCTACAGGGTGCTGTGTGGCATTATCTACAGGGGGCTGTGTGGCGTTATGTACAGGGGGCTGTGTGGCGTTATCTACAGGGGGCTGTGTGGCATTATCTACAGGGGGCTGTGTGGCATTATCTACAGGGGGCTGTGTGGCGTTATGTACAGGAGGCTGTGTGGCGTTATCTACAGGGGGCTGTGTGGTGTTATGTACAGGAGGCTGTGTGGCGTTATCTACAGGGGGCTGTGTGGCGTTATCTACAGGGGGCTGTGTGGCGTTATCTACAGGGGGCTGTGTGGCATTATCTACAGGGGGCTGTGTGGCGTTATCTACAGGGTGCTGTGTGGCGTTATCTACAGGGGGCTGTGTGGCGTTATGTACAGGGGGCTGTGTGGCGTTATCTACAGGGGGCTGTGTGGCGTTATCTACAGGGGGCTGTGTGGCGTTATCTACAGGGGGCTGTGTGGCGTTATCTACAGGGGGCTGTGTGGCGTTATCTACAGGGGGCTGTGTGGCGTTATCTACAGCGGGCTGTGTGGCATTATCTACAGGGGGCTGTGTGGCGTTATCTACAGGGGGCTGTGTGGCGCTATCTACCGGGGGCTGTGTGGCACTATCTACAGGGGGCTGTGTGTGGAGCTATTTACAGGGGGATTGTGTGGAAGTAGCTACAAGGGGCACTGTGGCATTATCTAGATGGGCTATGTGGCACTATCTACAAGGGGCACTGTGTGGCACTATCTCCGCTGGTTTTTACACTACCAGTAGTGGTCAGCACATACCCACTAGCCTAGGCCTTTGTTTTATTGGGGATTGTAATACCATATAAAGGGCTAGGCTGGTAGTTAAGTGCAGACCAATACTCGTAACATTAAAAACCAGGGGTTAGCGGGAGCGTGGCAAAAATAACTTGGTTTGAAATGTATGCGTTTGGAAACCCCCTTTAAAAACCCTGTGTCTGCTCCAATGTTCCTTACCTGTATTTATCCTCCCTCTCCCGTATTGTCCCCCATCTCCCCTCTATTCTTCCCCCCTCTCCCGCATTTTCCCACTCCTTCCCTGTATTTATCCCCTTTCTCCCTCATTGTCCCCCTCTTTTTGTCTCTCCTGCATTGTCCCTCTCCTACCATTGTTTATGTCCCCCTCTCCCGTATTTTACCCCCTCCTCCCCTGTATAGCCCCCTCCTCCCCGGTATAGCCTCCCTCCTCCCCTTTATAGCCCCCTCCTTCCCGGTATAGCCCCCTCCTTCCCGGTATAGCCCCCTCCTCCCCGGTATAGCCCCCAGCTCCAGGCCTTGTTTGTCGGTAAGACATAATTGGATCTTGAAGTCTTTACATGAAGGGAGCGCTGCTCTGGTATGCAGATGTTGTGTCTCCCCCAGGACTCTGCACCTGCTGAGCATCAACTTCTCTGCAAACTCATTGCTGAAATTTTACCATCGGGAGATGATGATTTCTCTGAGCAGGAACGATCTGTGACCGCATATTATCCTCCCGTGTGCGGCGCAGCCTCATCACTGCAAATACCGCTAATAAGCTGATGAATGCAGGAGCAGCCGCAACGCCACCGCATTGATCTAGAGAATCACATCACCCCGTAATTACAGTCACCCCCAGGCTGCGGACATTACTGAGAACACTGGGGATGCCGGATCAGCGATCCCAATGTCTTATACTCCAGTCACAATCCTGCCGTTCCATCATGTCTTATACTCTAGTCACATTCAGAGCTGCATCCACAATTCTGCTGTTACATCATGTCTTATATTCCAGTCATATCCAGAGCTGCAGTCACAATTCTGCTATTACATCATTTCTTATATTCCAGTCACATCCAGAGCTGTATCCACAATTCTGCTGTTACATCATGTCTTATATTCCAGTCACATCCAGAGCTGCAGTCACAATTCTGCTATTACATCATGTCTTATATTCCAGTCACATCCAGAGCTGTATTCACAATTCTGCTGTTACATCATGTCTTATATTCCAATCACATCCAGAGCTGCAGTCAGTATTGTGTCACATTATCTCATACTCCAGTCACTTATAAATCTACGTTCATGAGGGTATGTTCACACGTTCACGTCCGTTACGGCTGAATTTAATTGAACTGTCACCATCCATAGCCTTGAGGTGTCAAACACATATTCCATCTTATTTAAGGAACTATACAAAAAAGTATTCTCTGCATGATCCTGGACACAAGTCAGGAAAAAGGCAGTACCCTGAAATGGTCAGAAGTGAAAAAGAATATGTCCACCTGGTAACACCAGGAGAACCAGTATAGTCAGTCTTACCCATGGAGATGAGAGTGGTCCACACGGTAGTTAGGCACCCCGACGCGCGTTTCGCAGGTATCGCTTCCTCAGGGGGTGTCCAGGATCATGCAGAGAATACTTTTTTGTATAGTTCCTTATGTGTTTGACACCTCAAGGCTATGGATGGTGACAGTTGAATTAAATGATAGTCAATGTACCTAGTACCGGCAGTATGAGACTGTATTTGCCAGATGATCCTGCTTTTTGACAATCATTGAGATTTACATTGTACAGCAACATGACCTTCCCTTTGTTTGTAGGGTTTTTGTGATTGATCAACAAATAGACCTTCATTTTTTAGCACCTCGTTGTGGTTTTTATATATTGTGTGTGTATATTATTGTATGTAATAAAGAATAAAACGTATATTTTTCTAAGACTCGTGGCGCAATGACTCCTTGTTCTCAAGTGTTCGTTAAGACTTCTGGGTAAATATAAGATTTTTTTTTTTTCCTGAGTTGGAATAATTTGCGGTTGTTACGTTTCTTGTGGTGCGTTCAAAGCGATTCGGCCGCAAAAAAACGTAACAACTGCTAATTGTTGCGGCGGGTTTTATCTCCCATTAATGAGGAAAACCCACAACAAATGAGCAGCGTTTACACAAATACAATCGACATCCCGCGGAATAAAACTCTGCACCGCAGGTCAATTTCTGAGTTGCGTTTTTTTCCGCTCAGTATTTCCGCAGCGCGCGGATCAGACTTGTATTATCTCGTCCACTTTGCTGCTACTGGATTTGCTGCAGATTTTCCACAACGGTATTTACGCAACATGTGATGTTCACACGCAGTGGATTCAGATGTAACAGGGCCGTTTACGCCTCGAATTACGCCTGAAAAAACGGCAGCATTACGCCTCCAAACATCTGCGCACTGCTTGCAATGGGATTTACAATGTTCTGTTCCCACGAGGTGTAATTTTCAAAATACGGCGTGTAAAAAGACGCCGCGTCAAAAGAAGTGCAGGTCATTTCTTGGGACATTTTTGGAGCCGTTTTTCATTGACTCCATTGAAAAACAGCTCCAAAAACAGCCGAAAAATACGCCGCGAAAAACGCGAGTTGCTACAAAAACGTCTGAAAATCAGGAGCTGCTTTAGCCTGAACCAGCTCCGCATTTTCAGATGTTTTTGAAGCTGAAAATGAGGCTTCTTTTAATTTGGAGCCGCTTTTGAGGCGCTTTTTGAGGCGTTTTTTGAGGCGTTTTTTGGCCTCGTTCACATGGAGTTTTTTGCAGGAGGAAAATTCTGCCTCAAAATCCCAAACAGAGTTTTCCTCCTGCAAAAAACTCCGTTTTTGTTCTTCCTGCACGTTGTTTGCCGCGATTTTCGCCGCATTTTTCGCTGCGTTTTTCACTCCGCGAAATACACTTTCTCTGAGGTGTAAACGCCCAAAGATAGGGCATGTCCCTTCTTTCTCCCGCGAGGCAGTTTTACCGCTCGCGGGAGAAAACCGCCCCCACCTCCCATTGAAATCAATGGGAGGCATTTTCGGATGGTTTTTGACGAGTTTTGCGGAGCGGTTTCCGCTCCAAAAAGCTCATCAATACACTCTGTGTGAACAGGGCCTTTGAGGCGTTTTTTCATAGTGTTCAATGGAAAATCAGCTCCAAAAAACGCCTCAAGAAGAGAAATGCACTTTTTTACGGAGCGTAGTTTTACACTCCGTTTTTTTAAAAATAGAAGCGTAAAAAGACGTCCTGTATGAACTAAATGCTGTTTTTCCCATTGATTTCACTGGGCAGATGTTTGTAGGCGTTCAGCTTCCGTTTTTTCAGGCGTTTTTTGAGGTGTAAACGCCCCAAAATACGCCTGAAACCACTGCGTGTGAACAGACCCTAAGGCCCTGTTCACACAGAGGTTTTTGACGAGTTTTTTGACGCCGAAACCGCGGCAAAAAACACTTCAAAAACCGTCCGAAAATGCCTCCCATTGATTTAAATGGGAATTGGACGAGTTTTTTTATCGTGAGTAAAAAAAATGAGTCGCGGTAAAAAGAAGCGTTATGACCCATCTTGAGGCGGTTTCCGCCTCCAAAACCCCATTTCAATGAGTCAGAAAGAGGAAAAAAAACACCTCGACGAGTGTTTTGCCGAGTTTATGTCAAACCTCTGTGCAAAAAACCCAGTGTGAACACAGCCTAATAAGTGAAAGAAAGCAGGTTAGATTTTATTTTTTACAGCGTTCGCTTTACAAAAGACGCTATAAATGTGTTATTACGGTCACGACGACACCGAATGTGATTATTTTATATATTGAGACTTTTATTGTAATCTTTATTGTAAAAAATGTTTTGTGTATTTCTTTTTTTGTACTTTAATGTCCTGGCATATATATATATATACTGATAGTACACAGGCATATATCTATATACTGATAGTACACAGACATATATCTATATACTGATAGCACACAGGCTTATATCTATATACTGATAGTACACAGGCATATATCTATATACTGATAGTACACAGGCATATATCTATATACTGATAGTACACAGGCATATATCTATACACTGATAGCACACAGGCATATATCTATATACTGATAGCACACAGGCATATATCTATATACTGATAGTACACAGGCATATATCTATATACTGATAGCACACAGGCTTATATCTATATACTGATAGTACACAGGCATATATCTATATACTGATAGTACACAGGCATATATCTATATACTGATAGCACACAGGCATATATCTATATACTGATAGTACACAGGCATATATCTATATACTGATAGTACACAGACATATATCTATATACTGATAGCACACAGGCTTATATCTATATACTGATAGTACACAGGCATATATCTATATACTGATAGTACACAGGCATATATCTATATACTGATAGTACACAGGCATATATCTATACACTGATAGCACACAGGCATATATCTATATACTGATAGCACACAGGCATATATCTATATACTGATAGTACACAGGCATATATCTATATACTGATAGCACACAGGCTTATATCTATATACTGATAGTACACAGGCATATATCTATATACTGATAGTACACAGGCATATATCTATATACTGATAGCACACAGGCATATATCTATATACTGATAGCACACAGGCATATATCTATATACTGATAGCACACAGGCATATATCTATATACTGATAGCACACAGGCACATATATCTATATACTGATACTACACAGGCATATATCTATATACTGATAGTACACAGGCATATATCTATATACTGATAGCACACAGGCATATATCTATATACTGATAGTACACAGGCATATATCTATATACTGATAGCACACAGGCATATATCTATATACTGATAGTACACAGGCATATATCTATATACTGATAGCACACAGGCATATATCTATATACTGATAGTACACAGGCATATATCTATATACTGATAGCACACAGGCTTATATCTATATACTGATAGTACACAGGCATATATCTATATACTGATAGTACACAGGCATATATCTATATACTGATAGTACACAGGCATATATCTATATACTGATAGTACACAGGCATATATCTATATACTGATAGCACACAGGCATATATCTATATACTGATAGTACACAGGCATATATCTATATACTGATAGCACACAGGCATATATCTATATACTGATAGTACACAGGCATATATCTATATACTGATAGTACACAGGCATATATCTATATACTGATAGTACACAGGCATATATCTATACACTGATAGTACACAGGCATACATCTATATACTGATAGTACACAGGCATATATCTATATACTGATAGTACACAGGCATATATCTATATACTGATAGCACACAGGCATATATCTATATACTGATAGCACACAGGCATATATCTATATACTGATAGCACACAGGCATATATCTATACACTGATAGTACACAGGCATATATCTATACACTGATAGTACACAGGCATATATCTATATACTGATAGCACACAGGCATACATCTATATACTGATAGTACACAGGCATATATCTATATACTGATAGTACACAGGCATATATCTATATACTGATAGTACACAGGCATATATCTATATACTGATAGCACACAGGCGTATATCTATATACTGATAGTACACAGGCATATATCTATATACTGATAGTACACAGGCATATATCTATATACTGATAGCACACAGGCGTATATCTATATACTGATAGTACACAGGCGTATATCTATATACTGATAGCACACAGGCATATATCTATATACTGATAGCACACAGGCATATATCTATATACTGATAGCACACAGGCATACATCTATATACTGATAGTACACAGGCATATATCTATATACTGATAGCACACAGGCATATATCTATATACTGATAGCACACAGGCATATATCTATATACTGATAGTACACAGGCATATATCTATATACTGATAGTACACAGGCATATATCTATATACTGATAGTACACAGGCGTATATCTATATACTGATAGTACACAGGCATATATCTATATACTGATAGTACACAGGCATATATCTATATACTGATAGTACACAGGCATATATCTATATACTGATAGTACACAGGCATATATCTATATACTGATAGCACACAGGCATATATCTATATACTGATAGTACACAGGCATATATCTATATACTGATAGCACACAGGCATATATCTATATACTGATAGCACACAGGCATATATCTATATACTGATAGCACACAGGCATACATCTATATACTGATAGTACACAGGCATATATCTATATACTGATAGTACACAGGCATATATCTATATACTGATAGCACACAGGCATATATCTATATACTGATAGTACACAGGCATATATCTATATACTGATAATACACAGGCATATATCTATATACTGATAGCACACAGGCGTATATCTATATACTGATAGTACACAGGCATATATCTATATACTGATAGCACACAGGCATATATCTATATACTGATAGCACACAGGCATATATCTATATACTGATAGCACACAGGCATACATCTATATACTGATAGCACACAGGCATATATCTATATACTGATAGTACACAGGCATATATCTATATACTGATAGCACACAGGCATATATCTATATACTGATAGTACACAGGCATATATCTATATACTGATAGCACACAGGCATATATCTATATACTGATAGTACACAGGCATATATCTATATACTGATAGTACACAGGCATATATCTATATACTGATAGTACACAGGCATATATCTATATACTGATAGTACACAGGCATATATCTATATACTGATAGTACACAGGCATATATCTATATACTGATAGTACACAGGCATATATCTATATACTGATAGTACACAGGCATATATCTATATACTGATAGTACACAGGCATATATCTATATACTGATAGCACACAGGCATATATCTATATACAGATAGTACACAGGCATATATCTATATACTGATAGTACACAGGCATATATCTATATACTGATAGTACACAGGCATATATCTATATACTGATAGTACACAGGCATATATCTATATACTGATAGTACACAGGCATATATCTATATACTGACAGTACACAGGCATATATCTATATACTGATAGCACACAGGCATATATCTATACACTGACAGTACACAGGCATATATCTATATACTGATAGCACACAGGCATATATCTATATACTGATAGCACACAGGCATATATCTATATACTGATAGTACACAGGCATATATCTATATACTGATAGTACACAGGCATATATCTATATACTGATAGTACACAGGCATATATCTATATACTGATAGTACACAGGCATATATCTATATACTGATAGTACACAGGCATATATCTATATACTGATAGTACACAGGCATATATCTATATACTGACAGTACACAGGCATATATCTATATACTGATAGCACACAGGCATATATCTATACACTGATAGTACACAGGCATATATCTATATACTGATAGCACACAGGCATATATCTATATACTGATAGCACACAGGCATATATCTATATACTGATAGTACACAGGCATACATCTATATACTGATAGTACACAGGCATATATCTATATACTGATAGTACACAGGCATACATCTATATACTGATAGTACACAGGCATATATCTATATACTGATAGTACACAGGCATATATCTATATACTGATAGCACACAGGCATATATCTATATACTGATAGTACACAGGCATATATCTATATACTGATAGCACACAGGCATATATCTATATACTGATAGTACACAGGCATATATCTATATACTGATAGCACACAGGCATATATCTATATACTGATAGCACACAGGCATATATCTATATACTGATAGTACACAGGCATATATCTATATACTGATAGCACACAGGCATATATCTATATACTGATAGTACACAGGCATATATCTATACACTGATAGTACACAGGCATATATCTATATACTGATAGCACACAGGCATATATCTATATACTGATAGTACACAGGCATATATCTATATACTGATAGCACACAGCCATATATCTATATACTGATAGTACACAGGCATATATCTATATACTGATAGCACACAGGCATATATCTATATACTGATAGCACACAGGCATATATCTATATACTGATAGTACACAGACATATATCTATATACTGATAGCACACAGGCATATATCTATATACTGATAGCACACGGGCATATATCTATATACTGATAACACACAGGCATATATCTATATACTGATAGTACACGGGCATATATCTATATACTGATAGTACACAGGCATATATCTATATACTGATAGTACACAGGCATATATCTATATACTGATAGCACACAGGCATATATCTATATACTGATAGTACACAGGCATATATCTATACACTGATAGTACACAGGCATATATCTATATACTGATAGCACACAGGCATATATCTATATACTGATAGTACACAGGCATATATCTATATACTGATAGTACACAGGCATATATCTATATACTGATAGTACACAGGCATATATCTATATACTGATAGCACACAGGCATATATCTATATACTGATAGTACACAGGCATATATCTATATACTGATAGTACACAGGCATATATCTATATACTGATAGTACACAGGCATATATCTATATACTGATAGTACACAGGCATATATCTATATACTGATAGCACACAGGCATATATCTATATACTGATAGTACACAGGCATATATCTATATACTGATAGCACACAGGCATATATCTATATACTGATAGCACACAGGCATATATCTATATACTGATAGCACACAGGCATATATCTATATACTGATAGCACACAGACATATATCTATATACTGATAGTACACAGGCATATATCTATATACTGAGAGCACACAGGCATATATCTATATACTGATAGCACACAGGCATATATCTATATACTGATAGCACACAGGCATATATCTATATACTGATAGTACACAGGCATATATCTATATACTGATAGCACACAGGCATATATCTATATACTGATAGCACACAGGCATATATCTATATACTGATAGCACACAGGCATATATCTATATACTGATAGCACACAGGCATATATCTATATACTGATAGCACACAGGCATATATCTATATACTGATAGCACACAGGCAT